>NW_028128225.1:0-29000 GCF_965231255.1 Vanellus vanellus
CACTGTAGCAGCATAAAGCAAATACGATTTGATTTTGGGTTTGCACGTTGGATCAATTTAAAGAAATTTCCTCAAGTGCTGCGTAACCACCTGCCCATTATAAACTATGCCCTCTGCCGATGTCTCAGATAAGGCAGCCAAATCTCTAGTATAGAATAGAACAGAATAGAGCAGAACAGAATAGACCAGACTTTCAGTTGGAAGGGACCTACAATGATCATCTAGTCCAACTGCCTGACCAGTTCAAGGCTGACCAAAAGTTATAGCACGTTATTAAGGGCATTGTCCAAATGCCTCTTACACACTGACAAGCTTGGGGCATCAACCACCTCTTCAGGAAGCCTGTTCCAGTGTTTGACCACCCTCTCGGCAAAGAAACGCTTCCTAATGTCCAGTCGAAACCTCCCTGGCACAGCTTTGAACCATCCCCACATGTCCTGTCCCTGGATCCCAGGGAGAAAAGCTCAGCACCTCCTCCACATCCCCTCCTCAGGAACCTGCAGAGAGCCATGGGATCACCCCTCAGCCTCCTTTTTTCCAAACTAGACAAACCCAGAGCCCTCAGCTGCTCCTCACAAGACATTCCTTCCAGCCCTTCACCAGAATTGTTGCCCTCCCCTGGATGCATTCAAGAACCTTCACACCCTTCTTAAATGATGGAGCCCAGAACTGCTCAAAGTGAGGCCACACCAACGCTGAATAGAGCAGGATAATCACCTTTTTTGACTGGCTGGTTATGCTGTGTTCCATGCACCCCAGGACGCAGGTGCTACCAGGACATGCTGCTGGCTCATATTGAGTTCTCTGTCAACCAGCACCCCCAGACCCCTTTCTGCAGGGCTGCTCTCCAGCCACTCCTCTCCCAGTTTATACTACGTTATTCCATCCTAGGTGCAGGATCTGGCATTTCATCCCATTAGTCACAGCCCAGTGCTCCAGTCTTGGCCAGGGAGAAGAAACATTGCAATGACTGCAAACTAAGAACATCCTTATTTAGGTAGGTTCCTAACACCCGAACCCTTCCTTCCTTTACACAGATTTCTTCACATAGAATCACAGAATCACAGAATGGTTTAGGTTGGAAGGGACCTTGAAGATCATCGAGTTCCGCCCCCCTGCCTTGGGCAGGGACACCTCCCACTAGACCAGGTTGCTCCAAGCCCCGTCCAACCTGACCTTGAACACCTCCAGGGATGGGGCCTCAACAACTTCTCTGGGTAACCTGTTCCAGTGCCTCACCACCCTCAAAGTGAAAAAATTCTTTCTGATATCTAATCTAAATCTCCCCTCTTCCAGTTCGAAGCCATTCCCCCTCATCCTATCACTACATGCCCTTGTAAAAAGTCCCTCCCCAGCTTTCTTGTAGACACTCTTTAGGGACTGGAAGGCTGCAATAAGGTCTCCCCGTAGCCTTCTCTTCTCCAGGCTGAACAGCCCTGACTCTCTCAGCCTGTCCTCATAGGAGAGGAGCTCCAGCTCTTGCATCATCCTCATGGCCTCATCTGGACCCGCTCCAACAGGTCCATGTCTTTCTTGATGTTGGGGGCTCCAGAGCTGGACGCAGGACTCCAGTACTCTCACGAGAGCGGAGTAGAGGGGCAGAATCACCTCCCTAATCACCTTCCCACATGAAGAAGTCTGATGCAGTCTTGGCAGCAGATGTATTATGGGAAACAAACTTTGTGAAACCGGAGGCAAAACACAACCCACAGTTACATGCTTGTAACCCTCTGTGTTGGTTTTTGTTTTGTTTTGTTTTGTTTTTTTTTAAGCACAGAGAAGAGGTTGTTGGAGTCACCTGTGCCTCAGCAGGTGACCTTCCCAGCCAGCTGGGACAACACACATTTAAAACCCTAATTTGTGTTGGCAGGCTTCGAGCTGCTGTGGCCAGCCAGGGGAGCCCTGAGAAGTTCTCCTTCACAGCCAAAAAAAACTCTGCCGGGGGAGGTCAGCTCGCGCGCACTGGGTGTCAGCAGGCAGAGGAGCTGGTTGCGTGGGTGGGGAGCTTGCTTGCTACTCACCAACCCGGCAAGAGGCAAACAAAAGTCCTTGGGAAATCCCGGCGGTTTCTGCAGCTCCGGCGATTGCACGGAGCCACTCAGCAACTTCTGGTGACCCACTGGGGCTGGCAGAGGCAAACTCGGTCAAGCCGGGGAGCTTGGGAGTAGGAGGGAAGTTGAACTCTGCAATCTCTCTCCCAAGATGCCTGACGAAGGCAGCCACGGCACTGCCAGAGACGGGTGAGTCATAGCAACCTCCGAAAGGGAAAAGGTGAGCTGAAGGGAGGACAGCGTGTTTATGCCTTTGTATCGGAGGCATGTTGGGATTAGTCTCTGCTCTAGTGCTCTGCTAAAGGAGCTCCTTTTACTGGAGCCCTTGGGAAGTCCTCTGTAGTCAATACCGTCTCCAGAACGACCTTGCCGCCTTTATTACTTGCCCACATCAACACAGCGCTATCTCCATCCCCAAAGTTGAGAGAATAATTATGCACTATATTTTTAAAAGCAGGTCCCATCTCCGAATCCATTAAATATCTCTGACGGTGTTCTGTATCCTAAAATTTGTAGACTATGTATAAAATAATTATTTCACCAGTAGTGCGCAGCTGGTGTAATGGATATTATATCTAATACTGCAAAAGCTCAATCTCCTTGTGTGAGGAAAGGCAGAAAACTAGGTAATATCCAGCTTTCCAGAAGGAGAAAGAAATGTTTCTTGCCCACACGAAGAGTGTTTAGCACGGTTATAGACAAATGGATGATTCGTCAATGTGGAAGTTCAATGTTGTACTCACACTAGGTTTACTAAAAATGTTCCTACATACAGTGGGCATAGAAAATAAAAATAAACGCATCTAATAAACGCATCTAATAAACGCACTGGGAACAAATAATTGGTTTTTTTTTTCTATCAAGAGTACACAAAGAAAAATAAGAGAAAGAAACACTTTTTAAATCTCTGCAGAGATTCATTGTGTTTTCCCATCCATTGCAAGGCGGTGTGCTGGTTCACCAGCAACAAAAGCATACACACGCTTCTTGAAAAAAATCCACAGTCATCAGACCTGTTGTTTCTCTCCTTACAGGTTAAGTTCCGGGTTTTAATCAGCTCTTGAAAGATCATCAACAGGGCTGTTGATCACAAGGTAGTGATGAGCCTATAGAAAGCTGTAAAGATCGCGCCAGTTTTTAAAAAGTTCTGTTTGTCGTTGTTAGTTTGCTGCATTTCCACTGCTGAATTTCTTCTGCGCATTCATCGAAGACGGCTGCATTTACCCAATTGTTTTAATTTGAAAACAGCTGGGAATAGTGCATGTTAAATGCTCACAAACTGTCTGTTTCTGGAGACTGCTTTGTGTCCATGCCACGTCCTTCTGGCTTCCAAGTTTTCCCTACTTCCTGCTTAGTGTCTTAATGTTTTATTGCCTTTGCGGTCATGATGCAGGTGACAACTGAGGTTGTCCAGAAAGTGCAGAATACCAAACATACATTTCAAAAGTATTTTTGTTAATTGTTTCCCCCCAACCCCCCCTTCCATTCTGTTATGGAAATACAGGATTTTCCTTGGCCTTATGAAACGTCTTTGACAGACACCCGAGTTGCCCGCGTGCCCTTTCCTGCACTGCTCACCTGCGGGCACAGCCCTGCGCTGGCGGTCTGACGGCTGGACCAGGAGCAGGTGGGTCGTGCTCTCCTTCACACTCTGAAGGTCGGTCAACAAAAGCTTTGCGAGACGCACCTTCTTCGTCTGACTGCCCCAGAAGTCCTGTTAAGATGAATCAAGATATGGTATCAGGCTTACTTAATGTAAAAGCACCAATCAAGCTGATGACTCCTTGCCTTAGATGTCAATAAGGACATGGGTGTCTTCTCTTGTAATGGATCAAATCAAATGGAAAGCCATGTGCTTGTAGAGCTTTCACTCTTGACTTTCGCCCTTGAAAAGACGGCCAAGTAGCTAACGACCAGCAATAATAACACATCCAAGAGTTTTTGGAAGGGAGTGAATGAGTGCGTGTTGGCTTTAGCTTAGCGAGGAGGAAATGTCTTCTCTAAACTGTCAACTACAGAAGGCCTAGCTGGCTGCCAAAGGCTGCTGCGTGTGAATATTTCGCTGTCACCATACGGATCAAAGTCTTATCAGTTGGACTGTTCCCCCACAAAGTATATGTGTAACTCCTTCCTTTAAGAATAAAGACTTTCCTTAGCTTTGTTTCAAAATATTTTGCTTGACAATCAAGACCTGAAATTTTCAAGTAGGTGAAGGAGGAGCCTCCAGTTCCCAAGTTCTAGTCTGAGCCCTTCGGGGAAGGAAATTGTTTTAAAATACCCGAACCATTGAAAAATATAGAGGAGGAATTGCATATTCTACGAGTGACACTTAGAATAAATAAATAAAAATATAATCAAACCCCATGCTAGCAGAGTTTGGATTAAGGAAAAAAAATCCTGTTACAGATAAAGACTTTAAAAGATTTTTCTCAAAATCGTAAGACCCTTTTGCGCTTTTTATTCTTTAATCCTGCTTTTCACCCCTTGTTCTCTGTCTTCCCACATCCTGTAGAAGCTAATCTGCACGATACCTATGGCAACACCATGGGCAGTGTGAGCAATATACTGCTCTTGCGAACGTACTGCTAGTTTACATTTTGGCCAGAGATCCAGAATGCTTAGGAGGCCAAATCTGCTTGTAAGCGTTGCCGAATCTCCAAGTCCAAAAAAGCTAATGCCGTTAAGATTGCTGCGGACTATTTCTACTCTTCATGCTACCTAAATATTATTAGCATCTGCCATGGGAGAGAGGGTGAAGTGTGGCAACCGATTTGGCTTTCTTAGGCAACTGACATTCTCCGCCTGCGCTGACGTTCCCCACGTGTGGAGAATCACAGAAAACAACCAACTCGATCAGGGGCAACACACCTCCAAGCATGCATGCCGTGTTGCAGTAAATAAAGGAGATAAACCAGCCCTGGTGCAATTTCTCCTCTACCTTGAATAAAAAAATCCAAAGGGAAAAAATGGAGGGGAGAAAACAGGTGTATGAGCAATGCTCTATGTCCAGAAAACTCAGATCAAGGACAAGTGAAGTAGGTTTCTCTGGAGATGTCTCCTTGGAGCCTGTTGCAGCATGAGCAGCCAAGAGAAGGAGGGGCGCAATATGGAGAACTCACAAAGGTGCAAGAGAAGCTGCTTTTGGTATGCATGAAGAACTCTGGGAAAGGGCTTAAACAAACGTCCTGTTGATGTATGTGTAGGCAAAATCCACCGCAGCTCTTGTGGGGCAAACTTTGATAGCCTCTGCTTGGGGACATGGCTCTCACTACCATGCTTCCACCTGGGAACTGAGTCATTGGTCCTGAAGAGCCTCTTTTTTCACTTGGACTTAGCTTTTAAGGAGGGAAATGTTAAACCTGTTAGTTATCTAAATGCCAAAGCTAAGATGTACAGTGTGAGTCAAGCTGGTGTAATTAATCTTTTTTTTCTTTTTTTTCACCTACTCAGTAATGTCTAAGGCCTACACAACTTATCCCCATAAAGTTACAGACTTTCACCAATATATGATGTCCATGGCTTCTTCTCAGACATCGCTCCCAAGGCTGACCCAGCTCCAAGGAGCAGTGGCATCGCAGAATATCAAATGCCGAGACAGGAGTGTGTATTGAGAAAGGAAACGAAATAGGCTTGAGTCAGCTTTATCTTGATCTCTTTCCATCACACTATTAATTTGCATTTTCTCGTACCCGCTGAGAACCAGATCTGAATAAATCGCAGCCCTCTCACGTCGATCGCTTCAGTGTGCTCATACCCGTGCTCTGCGTGGGACCTGGCAGGTTTGTAAGGTGGAGTGGGCTATGATTTGGATGTATCCAGTCCTCATGTGGCATATTTCTAATATATGAACGTTCTGAGCAATTACAACCATGGCCACTGACTGTGGATGCAGCGCAGCTACACCTTGGTAAATGATGCTACTGGATCCATAGGAACCTCCCAGAAAACAGAGCACTGTGTCATATGCAACCACACTTGTAGGCAAAATTGGGGGATGAGGAGGGTTCTTACCCACAGGAGCAGAAATAGATTTCTTTGCACTTTCATATCTAAATTAAGTATCTAAAACTGACCTCAAGTTATGAGGACTGAGCCTATTCTAGTCTGGGTAGACAGCTGCAGTGTTGCAGTAGAACATTAGATAGGATCAGATGCCAGGAGTGGTTCAAAGCCACAAAACCACCTGATAGGAGCTCCAGAGTAAAGAAATAAACATTTTTGTTGTGGGACATTGGACTGTGTTCCCTGTGAGAAGTGCTACGGCAGGAAAAAAATCAAATGCGCGAGGAACACTGTTTAAACAACACAGCCCTTCCCAAACCAGAGGCAATATATCCCACATTTAATTAAAAAGGGGAGGATTTTGGCAACTACACCACAGAGCTGGGAGAGGGTGGTGGTCCTCACGTCTAGATGAGGGCTCAGGCTGGGGTTCCGTGCTTGATAACAACTTGACTTCGTGCTAGCATTGGAGGTACCACAAGGTGCACTGAAGATTTTGTGTTTAGGTAATCTGGGATCTTCCTTCAGCTTATTGCACAATAAACTCGTGCTGTTTTTAATTCTAACCTAGTATTTGCTTATCGTGTTAGGATCTGGGAATTTGAATCTGAATTTGAATTTTAAAAACCTGAGTGTTGGTATTGTGTCTAACATTGTTGTTTCATCATTGAAGTCATTTATCAGATGCAATAATATGAATTATATTGTGCTAAAAACCTTTATCTACAAAATCCCATGTCATGATCAATATTAGGATAATGTTGTATGCACACACACGCACAGACCCCGCACCCTCTGCAAAAGGTACATTCTGCATTTCCAAAATTTGCTGATAGCTGCTAGCTCAAGTGTCCGTGTAAAACCGCCAAATACGTTTCTTTACAAGTCCGCTAAAAAATTCTCCTATCCTTTAATGAGCGGGATGCTCTCTGAACACCACGTGCAGGTGATGAGATCTCACGCCTTCCCTGCTTGTAGACGTGTCAGGATTTAACCGTATCTGTTCTCTTTTGGATTTGTGTCTGCAAATCAGAAGCTGTTTCCATTCTCCAGTATCCTCCACTGGACTTTTGGGGATAAAAACGCTTTTTAAAACAGGTGATCCCATGGTAAAATGAAAATCTCCTTTTAATATTGTTTGCAAAATTGACAGCTCTACTTAACAGAAGCCATTAAATTATTTACAAAGCAGAAGCCGCTCGTGTAAAAATATAGCCTTTTTTTGTTTGTTTGTTTTGGCATAAAAAATAAACTAGTTGTTAAGTGAGAGATAAGGCATTTGACTTCTTTGTGTGCCCGGCGTGGTATGCAGAGCCAATTCTGTACAATCTGATGTTTACAGAGCAATCGTAACATACGACCTCCTTAGGCAACCGGGACACAAGAAGCCTTTAAAACGCTGAAGCAAGCATTTAATCAGAACTCTTCATGCTGATCTTTGAAAAATTCAATAAGTTCAAAAAATGTAACTCCTTCTAAAGATAAAATATCAGCTTTTTGCTTCAGGAGTTGCAAATATATCCCAATGAACTCCCAGTGAACCATACAGACTTCAGACATACCGTGCTCTTTTTTTTTTTTTTAAAAAAAAAGAAGTAAATAGTAGAGTTTTTCTGAGAGAAACAAATCAAGGGTCGGAAGAAATGCAAACGGTTAAGCAAAGCGAGTGCTGCAAAACAGTAGAGTTTAGTAATAACCCCAACAATCACACTTTTTTTTAGGTATTTAAACAAATTCTTTGTTTTACCTGAATAGCTATTTCCACGTGAATAAGTTTATATCTCCTTGTATTATCCATTAACTTTTTTTTTTAATTATTATTATCATTTATTTTGGCCCGTTGAAATCAAGCTCCCATGCTTTTGTGAGGTGATTTGGGGCTTTTTTTTAAACTGCTGCAGGAGGTGTGACATTGAGCATGATCTCACACATTATCAAGTTCCTCCACCTTAATTCTATTTGAGGTCTTCAACTACAAGAAGGTATTTCTAAAGCCACGGGGTAAAATTCTTTTGGTATCAAAATTAGCGGGAACTTCCATTGCTGACTTGAGTCTACAATTGAGACTACAATTGTTTCCCTGAACCTGTCTTTCTAAATGAACAGATTCTAATAAAATTGTTTAGTTTCAACAAATTCCCGCAGGGAAACCACACAGCTTTCTTTATGTGTGAGGAAAAATATAACTCTAAACTCTGCTTCTTTTGGTCTAGTTTTTCCATGGCTTCTTATTTTTAGATTATTTTTGTGTTGTTTTGCTAATTCCCAATGTTGACGTGTTTTCATTTGACAAACATAAATTCTCAAAATATTGTTTTTAGAGTACTTTTAAAACTAATTGAGAACAGCTGTTATTGCTGAGAGAGCTGAAAAAGGTACATTAAAGCAGAATATCTCCCATTTGTGTTGTAATTTAACAATTTGATACCTGAGAAGATAAGACACTTCAATCACTACTAAGTAGAAGCAACCCTTAATGACAGCGTAACATGTCATTATTTCTCTCGTTGGATATTAGGCATATTAGTAGCAGCAAAACGGTTTCAGCAGGTGTGCCAGGAAATTTAAGAATTAAAAATAAAATTTATGTGATAAAATTATATAAGTAGTTAACATATATAAACAACTACTTTTTGTTTTTTTTTCTTTTTGGACCGTAGACAGTTATATTTCACTTCTGTCGCTTGCAGTGAAACCTGGCTTTAAAACTTTCTGAAAATGGAAACGCCAATCTTTACTAGCTTGGGCTGAGATTTCAATCTCTGCTACTCATTTGCTCTGCTAGAATCATACAAAAAAATTAAGCTAACCGCTAGATAGGCTGAATAGTTCCTTTTATATCTCCCTAGGAACTGCACCTAGCAGTGCCAATATTCTTTAATTTTTTTTTTTTTTTTTTTAAAAAGGCATGTCTTACAGGGTGATCCAGATGTGGTAATACCAAGCTGTGAAGGGTCGCCAGCTGCGAGAGAGTGGAGAACCAAGGATTTGCTCCAATTCCAGGCCCTTTCACTTCAAAGGCTTAACTAGCGTCCCAGCAACAGAGATCTCGCACCTCGAGATATTATCGGGTTTCCCGAACCAGGTGAAGTTTGCCTCGTAATCTTGGCAGCAGCGGGCGAGTGGGCTCTCCCCTCAGCTGCCAATGTGCGCTAACGAGCCGGAGTGCCAAGACACAAGATGAGCAACCTAAGGCTGCTATTGCTCAGTAATTACAGCGGGCACAGGAGGGAGGGCATTTCTGGTGACGAGGCATTTTCTTTATTTGATAAGTGGTACTTTAGACCAGCTTTTTTGGTTTTATTTCTTTCTTTTTTTTTTCTTTTTTTCATTTTAAGTGACTATCTAGAAATACCTGTTCTAAAGGAAAGTCAGGCAAAAGCTGTGGGTGAGCACAGACGTGCCCATTGTTTGGGGCGAAGGCTGCAGCGAGGACGTGGGTGCGTGCTCCAGAGCATCCCAGCGAAAAGCATCCAGGGAAGACCTGATTATTCATTAAGTGATGCTCTAGAGACTCCACCGAGGCAAAAGCGCCTCCGGCATTGCAAGCCCCAACCCACAACGGGCAAAAGCAGGCGCTGCTGAACTTGCGTGTTCCTTCAGCTGCTCTTCGTGACGCTGCCGTACAGGGCACACCCTCCACTTGGCACTTCCAGCCCAAAGGACCCAACGTCTCTGCTCCCGGCTTCTGCCCTCCAGGCAACCAGAGCAGGGAGATGTGCTGGCTGGACTGGAGGCGGGTAGGCTCAGGGGAGAGGAAAACCATTTCATGGGGGTTAATTGAAAGAGAAATACGTCTGCAAACACAAAGATGCAGAGTGGAAGCCTGCGAATAAAGGATGCCAGCTGGAAGCCGGCCAAACTGATAAAGCCGAAAAGAAATTGAGGGTTAAATGTTTTGGATGCTGAAGGCTTGGAGTTCAAAGAGGAGCTCAAGGAAACTCCCAGCCACCGAGACCGTACAAAGAGGCTCTCAGCAAACACAAGCGTTCCGCAGAACGGCTTTATTCAAAACAGAGTTTCCAAAAGGGAATGGTTTGGATGGATGGTTAAGGGATATCTTTTAGCACCTGGGAGCTCTTGTGCAAGGGAAGACGATGCCCATGGGTGAGCTACAGCTGAGGGGCAGAAGGAGTTGCTTTCCACAGGAAAATGGATGAGAAGTGCATCTGCCTACGTTGGGCTGGAAGAACAATGTGTGGCTGTGAATGTATTTTCATTGCTTGGTAGAAAGAGGCAGAAGGGAGCTGCTCCTCCAGGCCAGGAGGGGAGGGAAACCAGGGCATGGCTGGAGATCCCTCTGCCTTCCATGGAGCTCCTGTCTACGTCAGGAGGGGGTCACTGTACCTGAAGGCAACCCAGTTCTCACCAGGTACATAAGGATGGAGGGATTGCCACTGGGAACTCCTGCCTAAATTCCAGGGATAAAACACCACTAGAAGGATGCTTCTGGTTAGGGTCTGCGCGAGCTACTGTTGGCTACAGTGGATTAGGCGTAGGAAAACCGCTTTTTTCCACTGGACCAGGAAGCTGTATTGAAAACGGAGGGTGGGACAACTGATGATGTATGTCTCTGATATAACACCCTCCCTGACAGGCCCTTCCGATGCTTTTTGTGACAAGGACCCTGCATCTCCATCACTGATGCTCCCCTGGAGGCTATTCGACAGGACCACTTTGGTCTTCAAACAGCCTTTTTTTTTTTTTTTTTTTAATCAGCTGAGGTCAGAGTCCTTTACAAACGAGGTCTGCATTGTTATCCCGTGCTACAAAGGGGTACGAGAGTGGCGTGAGGACAGCAAAGCCCAGCTGCCTCACACTAAGGCTCTCGGCACGGGAATTACACTTACAGGTGGGAAAGTCCTGGTCGCGTTATCAAAACTTTTCGAGCAGGTGCATTAACTATGCCATCACGCCGGAGCGAAGCTAGAGTTCAAGAGTTGGCTAATTGTATCTCTCTCAAAAAGAAATTGCCTCAGACCAGTTAATTTGTCAAGATAACGAATTGCAGCAGTTCTCCTCATTTGGAGCCGGGCCACTAACACTTATCTGAACTGTATTTAAACTCTTGATGACAGAGACTGAAAGAGATATTGCAATACTGGAGGTACAGGTTCCTAAAGCAAAACTGCATGTACAGCTGGAGTTGAGAGGCAGCAAGGGCATGCGAGTACACATCCTGCATATCCCTTAGATATGAAGAAATTCCCCGGGGCACCGACTCTGGTGCCTGAGCAGGCAGAGTTCATCTTGAATCTTGGGGAGTGATTGAGGTCCAAAAAGGATAACACGGTACCCATCAAGCCTCAATTTCTGCAATACGAGATAACACGAGCAGAATTTTCAAAACACCCTTCCAAAAAAAAAAAAAAAGAAACAAACCCCATAAGTCCAGATTTGAAGTTGCTGCCATGGTTTTCAAGTAACTTGCTGCGATTGCCATGGCACTGCATTCTCCCAAGCTGCAGGTCGCTACTGCATTTTTCTGTTCTTGTCCGTGCAGCAGTAGACATGAAAAGGTTTGGGGGAGAGGAAAAGCAGAAGAAAGCTTCAGTAAAAATGCAGACTTAGCCCAATGACTGTCCTCTCTTTCTACTGAAAGTGAAGTAGGTGGCACCAGGCAAAATGAAATTATGTACGTTCTCATGCCAGACTTCCTCCCCTGGCTGCCAGGAGCTCCTTCCCCCACAAGAGAAACGTGGGACCAGAATAAATCCTGTACATTGACTCAGGGAAACTGAAAAGGATTGGGGATTAGCAATACCCTCCCTGAAGGATGCTCCAGACACGCTTAAGTTGAGGAGCGGGACCAACTTTCCCTGGGCTTCACTGGGGTGCTCCTCCAAAGGAGCCAGGACAAGGCTGCTACTGGCGTCTCCTATGAGTGGTGTGGGACACATTGAAGTCTCCTCCAGTTGTGCTCCAGCAGTGCTTTCTGATGTCAGAAAAAAAGCAGGAATGTTTTCAGAAACTATTTCATGCTGTTAGGGTAAGCAGAAATAATCATAGAATCATAGAATGGTTTAGGTTGGAAGGGACTTTGAAGATCATCGAGTTCCACTCGCCCTGCCATGGGCAGGGACACCTCCCACTAGACCAGGTTTCCCAAGGCCACATTCAGCCTGGCCTTAAACACCTCCAGGGATGGGGCCTCAACAACTTCTCTGGGCAACCTGTTCCAGTGCCTTACCACCCTCACAGTGAAAAATTTCTTCCTAATATCTGATCTAAATCTCCCCTCTTCCAGTTTAAAGGCATTCCCCCTCATCCTATCACTACACGCCCTTGTAAAAAGTCCTTCCCCAGCTCTCCTACAGCCCCTGGAAGGCCACAATAAGGTCTCCCCAGAGCCTTCTCTTCTCCAGGCTGAACAGCCCCAACTTGTCAGGTAATAATGTCAAGTAAAGACAGAGAAGTGTGCAAGACTTCGGACAAAGCCAACCTGACTCTCGCCCGGCATCGGCACACCCTCTCAGGGAAAAGGATGGATGCACTGAAAACAAAATCAGTTGTTGATGACTGTGCGACTACGTCAGTGCCTTGAAAAGCATCATGAAGAGAAATTAGCTGGACAGCTCATTTCAGAATATCTCTGATGAACAGTCTACTTATGAATGAAATCATTTTCTTTCTCATATTATTCAGAATAATCATTCTGAACCTCTAAGTCCACTTAATTTAGAAAAGCAAAATGGCTTTTATTTTGGAATAAGCGCGTCCAGAGGCAGGGTTCTTTCAAAACAGCTAATCTGGTCATTGCCACATGTAAACAAGCCCTTATAAATTGATGGGGATGGTAAAGAACTCGTGAAGGTCTGGCCCAGGACTTCTTACTCAATTTGCAAGCACTTACTTAGACCTATCTTCCTCAGGGCTAATATGGTGATCAACAGAGCTTACAGCCAGCCAGGTTCAATCTAAACAACATATAGTCATGCGTTTGAAAAAGAAATGAGCTTTTGAAAACTGTCTCCTCCTGTTGTCCCCTCAAATTCCAAGTCTATCTTGCTTGAGTTGATCCTCACGTTTAAATACCACAGCCAAGGGGTAATCTAGGATTTAGGAGGTCTCAGAAGTGTTGATTGCCCATGGGGTTGTGTCTACGGCTGTTAGGGCATGGAGACAAAGTGGCAGTGGGCTCTAGAACAAGTGGGTGACTGATAAAGGGTAGCTTCACCTTTCCTGCAGCTTGGCCTTGGCTGCAGTAGAAAGGTCTTGCTGTGCGCCAATTGCAGCACAGGATACAGTCGGCTTAAACATTTAAGGCAGAAAATTATAAAAAGAAGAGATCTTTGCGGGATGGGTTATGTCATCTTGTGCAACATGTAGGGTGCTTATCTGTTTTGCTTCCCAAGACTTTTCTGCTACTGGAGCACGCCTGGGAAAGAAAGGGCCATCTCGGACTGGGAATCTGGGCTGAGGTTGCTCTGACTGTGTTTGTGGTGGCTTAGTGCATGTGTCCACACAGCGTGGCGGCAGCGAGAGCTATGTGGGAGATGCAAAGTGACCTAGATCGGCACCCCAAATTCCTGCAGCTGTGCTAGTTGCTCCGTCCTGTGCAAGTGCAATGTGAACCAAATACCAGTCATGTTAGGGACTGACCTTGTTTTCTTGGAGAAACTCGTGTAAAAAATGGATGGAACAACACTCTTGACACTTACCTCACAGGATGTTGTGAAGCTTAATTAAATGTGCGCAAAAGCATTTTGAGATCCTTAGATGAAAGATGGTTTTATAAATGCAAATTATAATAATTACGGCTAGTAACCACCATCAACTACTGAAACAATTAATTCAGGTTGCCACAGGCCATCACAACAACGTGTGCAAAGAGGCATCAGCCATTTAATGACATATACGTTGTGTGAGAACTCCAAGCCTTAAAAACGCTGTAAACAAAGAGGAAAAGAAATAGACATGGGGGGCTTGCCCCTGCCGGGTGCCGTTGGTGGAAGTTTCCTCTATCGCTTCCATTCCCCCCTCCCACCGTGTTTGCACTGCGACACGTCCCCACGGAGAAGCGCCCGCCCAAAAGATTGCATCAGTGGGATCATCTTAAGTTCTTATGAATTTTTATATTTAACCCCACAAAGAAACTGCCCATGATGGCAAATAGCTTGGCTGACAAAAAGCAGGCAAGACATAAATATAAATCTGTTTTTTGTTAATTTACCCCCCCTCACCCCCCAGCCCAGCCTGCAGCAGAGAAGAGACTTTGGCTACAGGGTATTATCCAGCTGACTTTCCGAGGGCGAAAACAAAAGCTAAGCAATCGAGACGTGTCTGGCCAAATACTTGAAGGCCCAGTGCACACATTTAGTTGACTGAAACCCGAACCGCTTTGCTTGGCCTTTCTTGTTGCTTCAAAACCAATTTGGGCTTGAACAGCTAAAACCTACAGGTGTGTAAATGCTCTCCCCTTGTCAGCAGAACAGCCTCATCAGACATGGTCGGAGGACACGGTCAGACTGGAAGAGATATCCAAAGACCCCACAGGTGAATCCCAAAGAGCAGGCTGGCCCACCTGTGCCCCTCAGGCTCATTGCGCTGCCCGCCTTTAAAGACGAAAATGCAGAAAAGTGGTAGTTACTAAGCAGCCAACTTACCGAAGCAATTAGGCTAAATGCACTGCAGCTAGAAATTTAAGCAATGCCCTGAATTTAATTTGAGAATTCGTGGTCCTAAGATTGAGACCTTTAACATTTAACCTAGCAGCAAATTAAATCAGCTTTCTGATCAAGTGAAAAAATTCTACACTATCGAAGTTTGAAAGTGTGAAGCACACACTTATTAAAAGGAGGTTTTTTTTTCCTTTTTCTTTAACAAAGAAAATCTTGGGACCAGTTAGTTGCCTAATCCAAATAATGGGGAAAAAAAATGGCAATACTGTCTGTAAACAAAGCCCAAATTACAAAATAGTCTATTGCCTTCTGGCCTCTGCCAGACTAATGTGCTCATAGTCAGTGGGTTTCAGAGAAAGAAAAATGTCACTCGTGCTGGAAGGTTGCATCGACTGAACTTATCAATGAGCTTAATACCTGCAGAGTTTAACAGGAGCGAGCTTTCCATGTACCAAAAGTGCTTATAGTTTTTTTTTTTCAGTTCCTTTAAAAATACTGACCTTCTATAATACCTTCTGTGCTTTAAGAACGAGGATACTATGTTGGGAATTCCTTGGCTAAGTTTTCACAAAGTGAGGGCCAAGTTTTTATGGGGTCTGTGTGCGCGCGTGCGTGTGTGTATCTGCATAGAAAATTAGCAACACCAGTGCAATGCATAGAAAACATGCTACGCAGTGGGTGCCAATGTGTTATTTCAAACCTACAAGGTCTACAGCTTTATTGTGGTGTGTATATATGCAAGTTGTGTGTTTGCACACACATACACACACACACACACACTATCCATACTGACATCCTGCTGCTAAGCTCTCTTAATGGCACTTATACAGCGCTCTGTTCAATGTCTCTTGGTGAAATCCTACAATATGAGATAAAACTTGGATGCATTTTCCAAATGCACCTCAAGGCGCTAAAGGACATGAAAGAAGTTGTGGCATCAGAGCACGTCTTGTTTTAACCATCTCCAGAGCACCCTGACTGACACTTTACAATTTACGAGAAAGGTGTGGCTAATAAAGCCACTGAAGCAGATATAAGGGCAGTTCCTCCCTGATAGGCATTTACCGCCCGTCACTCACCCGCACCGGCGCTTTGCTGCACAGACTTGCTGATAACCACCGGCGGGTTTTGCCGTCTGGCTGCCCAAAGGCCTTAAAAGCCGACCTGACCGTACCCCAGCTGATGGGTTGATACTTTCCTTCCCACCCCATACCATTAGAAGAAATTAATTTAGAGTGAAAACGTAAAGCTTGAAAAAGGGGGACACCCTACGCTTCGTAGAAACGCAACCTTGAAGAAAGTGTTTTTTTTCATTCCCAGGCTGTTCCTTCCACTCCCTGGAAAGATCTCCATCGGACTGGTATCCCTCAATTACAGTGTGGCATGAATACCAGAGTGGTTTGTTGGCATTTGTTTGTTGGGTTTTTTGTTTTTTTTTTTTTTTTTTCAAAAGAAAAAAACCTCACGGAGGTAAGTTTACACTATACACTGCCTTCTGCAAACACAAGTACTTTCTCCCGGACTATTTAAATAAACTCTGTCAGTGGGAGCAGCGGCTGCGGCTGCTGCTCGGGAAGCTCAGAGCCCCAGAGGCAGCTGTGGGAAGCTCCTGGCGTTGCTTGTGCTTCTGAAGGTAACCAGGAGGAAAGGCCATGGGAAGTAACGCAAAGAGCTGACGCTTGGTGCCAGGGAAAAAGAAAAATCACCATGGCTCCTGCTGGAGTCCCCTCACCGCCCCATCTCATTCCCTTTCTTGCCTCTCTTCTTATTGAAGGAGACAACAGGATTTTGGAGATAAGATTCTGTCTCAGAGACATGCTCACCTTTTCTGAAAAAAAAAAAAAAAAAAAAAAACAACCCAAAAAAACCCAACCCATTATTTTTTTAAAATTTAATTTAGTTAACTTAGACTGCATTGTCTGAAGGTACCGTTGCTTGTCAGCCGCTCCCTCCATCACTCAAAGCGCATTTTGTATCCATGGAAAGCAATTCATGTCCAACAGGGAAAGTTTGCACTCACAAAGCATCTTTCCACATTCCTGCACTACCGTGGTGATCTTTTCCTTTCCTTACATGCCACCACCAGTCCTTCTCAGGCAGACCTGCATCACCCAGAGATGTTTTCTGACTGCCTGGTTATCACTGTCTCCTTGGGGTCCTTCCTCATAGCCTGCTTCTGCTCCCTCTGACTTCGGGTGGAAACTCTTCCTTCCTTCTCATGTTTTGTGGGACATTTTTGGACCAGTTTAGGACTCAGCCCATTGCAGGGACAAGGGAGAGGTTGGAGGGAAACTGTCACCATGATCATTTCTGGTCTGTAAAGAAGCTGCTCTCTACAAGAGCAGTGCTCAGTTTAAAGCAGGCTTGCAACTCTCTGCTATTTTACTAACGATTCTGCTACAAAATCAGCAAAATTGCCTTTGGACTCACCTAAACTACCTCTGGGTGAGAGTGCCACGTGAGCAGGTTGTGCCTGGTCCCAGAGCCTCTACTTATTCCCACCTGGGGCCCCTACGGAGCCGGGATACTGCTGGCTACGATGGCCAGCGCTGGGGGTTCCTCAAACTCTTAGCCCACTTGGTCTTTTCATCTTTGTACCACACACATGAAGAAGAACCTGGTGTGAAACCGTATGTCAAAATACGGAGGTTTTCAATTCACACTTCTGAAGGCAAAATAGATGTGAAGGATAGCAGGAACTTTCAAGCCCCTGCCAGTACCAATATAAAGCTTAGTAGTTTAGCAATAAAAAGTATAATAGTTTAATCACTGCTATATAAGACAGCGCAAAGCAAAAGAGAGATACGGTGCAAGGAAACCAAAGTATAGGGGACAGCTTTCCAGGCAAGCTGAGTCACCCAAGGAGTGGAAGAACATCATCGTGGCAACTCTTAATACGAAAATGCTCAAGGATTACTTCACAATCTTGTATTAGCAGGTTGCCAGAGCCATTTCATCGGGCATCTTTTCTATTCTCAATGCCTATAATTATCTACTGTAAAGACAAGGTCAAATTGGCACATGAGATTTTTCTTTCCCCACCCCCAACTCGAAGCAGGGAAGGGCTACCAAATTGTGGATGTTTTTGCCCTCTTAAAGAGAACTGCAGCCATCCAGCTTGGGGAATTCTGGGCAGAGATGGTACCTGAGGACCCTGACCTTGGCTAGGATTCCTCTGGGCTGCGCAACACGTCCTCAGGATGCTCCTGTGTCATGCAGTCACTAGAAAATTGGAAGTAGCTAAAAGACAAGCCAGCATGCTCTGATGCCCATCACAGCACCATGATGCTACTAAAGATTTAATCTATCAACATAAAAAAACCAACCCCACAACACCAAATTTAAGCAATGGTCACAATCTCTTCCATAGCAAAGGAGAGAAGAGGAAGGCAAAGCTGAATCCAAGTCATCTTGCACAATAGATTCCTGAACCTGATGAAGGCCAAGCTGACTTAGCCATGACGTTGACCTGATCTAAATTTGACTAAAGTTAATGATGGAAACATTTCCAGTTCCAAACATAAGGCAAAACCACACCATCCTACAAGCACTTGAGGTATTCTCAATACTAGAGGCAACTGGGGAATATTTTTTAAATCAATTCTCTTCTGAAAATACTATTTTTTCCCCAAACTGAGTTTTATTTTAAAACCATACTAACTTTCAAAACTCCCATGTAACCAAAAACTGTTTGCTATCTTTGCTGCCTCATTTTGGGAAGTGCCCGAGACTTTGGTTAAAAACAGTTGCAAACTCCTTCATATATGTCATGCTTTTACTATTTCACCATCGTGCATCCTACTGACACACCAAAATAAGGTGTAAGACACAAAAAGTTGCTTTAAAACTAGCTTTTAAGTTTTTATATCCTTGCTTTCTGAATGAGTGGAACATTTAGTTGTGTTTCTAACATAGTATTTTAGCTAACTTGAGTCGGACAGAAGCGTCAACATCGGCAGGCACCAACTTACATGAGTAATTTAATGTTTGCATATGGGCAAAGTAGTTTACCTCCTGCAGACTGCAAATTACTGCTTCTTCTGCCCTAAAATAGGGTGTCAGATAAGTGTGTGCAGAAGCTCTTGTCCTGGTTTTGCAAATATTACACTTTGACAACTGCAGCACCAGGAACCTGAGACACACTGAATGAAATGCAAACAGACTTAATCTGTTCGTAAATAACTTCAATTAGGTGATGGGAAAACCTGAAATAAAATGTTTCTTGCTTTCTTCAACCTTCTCCTTCCTCTCAGTGGCACATTGCATTTTCCCTGAGTGGAAAATGAGCAGTTTCGGATGGGGTGGCATCCCTGCGTGCCCCAGAATAGCCATGGTTGCTGTCACACTGACACCTAATGGCAGATACGAACTAGAGTATTACAGCTGATGAAACGGGTGAGTTTTTACCCTGTGTTGTAAAAACTCCTTCAAATTACAGAAAATAAGTGAGCTTAGGAAATGCTTAACCTCTGGGAGGGCAGGGCTGGAGAGGCGACATTGGCAGGGGCAAGCTGAGGGCGCAGCATGACAAGAGCGAGGGAGGGGCTGCGGCACGGGGCTAGGATGCTTCCTGAAAGGATGGGCAGCCCATCACAGAAAGCTCAGGCAGTCCCCAAAGGAAAACAAAAGCACTGAAGGCTAAAATGGGCCAGTAAAGATCATCCAGTATGTTGGTGATGGTTGGAAAGATCTAATTTCATCCAGTCCCTGACCTGTTGTGTTGTTTCTGATCCTGAGGAGCAGGCAGCACAGCTCTCAAACGCACAAGGGAATAGGTTGGGACAGTGTAGTTGATAATAATAAAGGAAAATATTTTATTGACTAAAGCTCATATAATCCCAGAATGGTTTAGGTTGGAAGGGACCTTGAAGACCATCTAGTTCCAACCCCCTGGCCATGGACAGGGACACCTCCACCAGACCAGGTTGCTCCAAGCCCCATCCAACCTGGCCTTGAACACCTCCAGGGATGGGGCAGCCACAACTTCTCTGGGCAACCTGGGACAGTGCCTCACCACCCTCACAGCAAAGAATTTCTTCCTGATATCTAATCTAAATCTCCCTTCTTCCAGTTTAAAATCATTTCCCCTCATCCTATGGCTCCACTCCCTGATCAAGAGTCCCTCCCCAGCTTTCCTGGAGCTCCTTTTGGGACTGGAAGGGGCTCTAAGGTCTCCCCGGAGTCTTCTCTTCTCCAGGCTGAACACCCCAACTCTTTCAGCCTGTCCTCACAGCAGAGGTGCTCCAGCCCTCAGAGCATCTTTTTCGCCTCCTCTGGCCCCGCTCCAATAGGTCCATGTCTTTCCTATGTTGGGGGCTCCAGAGCTAGATGCAGTACTCCAGGTGAGGTCTCCCCAGAGCAAAGCAGAGGGGCAGAATCCTCTCCCTTGACCCGCTGACCACACTTCTGATGTAGCCCAGGATACAGTTGGCTTTCTGGGCTGCGGTTCCTTCGTTCAGGAACTTTAGAGGAAATCAGGAATTTTTCCACAATGTTTTACTGTTACTATTCTGTATATTATGGTGATCAGAGTGGAGTGTTGGGATCCTAATTCTTCCCTTACATCCCCCAAGTGCCAGGAGCAGCAGATCAGCAGGACAACCTGGGCTTACATTGCAGCAGACCGTGCCCATACAGGCTCCATATCTGCAGCTGAGTGCTAAACATCTCTCCATTTGGTGGCTAAAAGCCCAAGGTAAGCAATTTGTGGCTGTTTTTCTTTGGCCACAATGCATCCAATGTAGTAAAATAAATAATTAACTGTAGCCATAATCTTTCATCTGGTTAATAAAAGTTCATATTATTCAGGCCAAGGTGTGGTGAAATTTAGCAATGGGCTTCAAGTGGTGATTCAGGAGAAGGATTTTGGGACCGGGTCCCTGGTTACGTAGCTCTGTCCAAGGGTGAGCTCATGTAAGGCTCATGGGATGGTTCATGAGCAGCAACACATCCAGGTGACATACAAGCAAGGCCTGGGGTTATTCTGCAAGGTCTCTGGGATGGCCCCAGCATCTGCTCTTCACTTGGTGCATATATGGATATCTCCAGCGGGGATTTTCAGCAGTAAGAACATTGGCAAAAGAAATGACTAAATTCAGCAGAGGACCCCACCTGGAATAGAGCATCCAGCTCTGAAGCCCCCAACGGAAGGACATGGACCTGTTGGAGCAGGGCCAGAGGAGGCCACAAAGATGCTCTGAGGGCTGGAGCACCTCTGCTGTGAGGACAGGCTGAGAGAGTTGGGGTGTTCAACCTGGAGAAGAGAAGGCTCTGGGGAGACCTTAGAGTCCCTTCAAGTGCCTAAAGGGGGCCTATACAGGAAAGCTGGGGAGGGACCTTCTATAAGTGCATGTAGTGATAGGACGAGGGGGAATGGCTTCAAACTGAAAGAGGGGAGATTTAGATTAGATATCAGGAAGAAATTTTTCATTCTGAGGGTGGTGAAGCACTGTCCCAGGTTGCCCAGAGAAGCTGTGGCTACCCCATCCCTGGAGGTGTTCAAGGCCAGGTTGGATGGGGCTTGGAGCAACCTGGTCTGGTGGGAGGTGTCCCTGTCCATGGCCAGGGGGTTGGAACTAGATGGTCTTCAAGGTCCCTTCCAACCCAAACCATTCTGTAATTCAATATATGAATAACCATAGTATGATGTAGCAGAAGGGAGGTTACATCAAGGAAAAAAATATAAGCTAGCAGTTGTTATGAAACATGTATTGTGAAAAAACTAGAAGTCATGCATAGGTTTTTAACATAATTCTACGGGAAAGAATATTCTTTTCCACGTTCCTTTACAGTAAACTATCATTTAAGTGGTTAATCCATGGGATCTAATTTATGTGAGAACAATACCCTGACTTTTTCCTGATCTTGTGGTATGCAAGGACTCAAAGCTGTGCTCAAGAGCCGTCCCTAGTGAAGGACAGCAAGAAAGTCCTTGTGACTCCTTAGGAGAAGTCAGGCTGAGCTCTGAGCACCATCCAGACGGGGCTGGCGGAGCCAGGCACAGCAAGCTGACATCAAACACAGCCCCGTGGACACATTTGAAAGGGATAGTTTTAAATATGGGTAAGGAAGGGGGGCAGGGGGAGTTGGAAGCTGTGCCCTCCCAGAGGGCAGAGGAGGAGCAGGGACACGGGTACTGGGGAGCCCAAGCCCCCGGGGAAGGCAGGTGTTACGGCCAGGCTTGGGGGGCAGGAGGCAGAAATCAAGTGGCTCTTGCATCTCTGGTTATCACAAAGATGAAAAGGTGGGACACCAGCAGCGTACCTGCAGTAACTAATTATAATGATCACCATACGTGCGTGTAAGCTATTATTAATGGTATCTTTTCATCATATTATAATATTTTTCCATTTCATAACTTCAACATTGCAGAGATAACCAATGCTGCCTCACAATCGGTTTTTAAGACTGAATTCTCCAGTTTGAAATCTAGCATGGTTCAGGACTTTTGGTATCTTGAATGCTGTGAAAAGTATTATTGAAGGGCTGATATTATTCATCCATGAGTCACAGAATGGTTTGGGTTGGAAGGGACCTTGAAGATCATCGAGTTCCAACCCCCCTGCCATGGGCAGGGACATCTTCCACCGGACCAGGTTGCTCCAAGCCCCGTCCAGCCTGAGTCCAGGAGTTGCACAGGACCCTCATGGTACTGAGATTTAAAGTAAGAAGAAATCTTAGTGCAGACTAACCAACAGGAAGACTATTTAGGGAAAAGATACTTCAAATAGCTGAAATGAAATACAGTGTTATGCTGAGGGAAGAAAAAAAGCCATTAATTCTGGATGTACTTACTGCTGTGTATTGGGCACTGTTGGTCAGTTTTTCACTGATGCTTTTTTTAAACAGCCCATTTCTTTTCTTCTTCTGGCCAAGTTTGGCACTTTGGAAAGTGCACGACTGACAACAGCAATGGGTGCAAAGTGTATTCTCGGGCTCCTTATGGCTTTCACCAGTGATATCCTGATTAGAACATCACCAGCCCTGAGACAGGATTTCAGTGGGGAACTTGGTTTTGTTGAGGCTGAAAGCATTCAACAAGAACTAACATCAGGTCACCAAACACCTTGGCTTTTGTTGTGGGAGTTTTTCAGGGGTGAACTGTCAAGCAGTCTCTGGTGGAAGAGTCTTTGGAGGAGAAAAGCCTCAACCTCTGATTTTGCCGTGGGCGGTTCTACGAGATCCCCACTTATGGACCCATGGTGGGGCTGGGGAGTGTAGAGAAAGAGAATGAAGGCAATAAATAAATAATCCTTCAACATTTTTGTTTGTTTGTTTGATCAGAAACCAGACGGGCAAAGATCCTCAGATTTACACGGGAAATTCTCCTGCCGAGCACAGGAATCTACAGCCTTCTCATGTTGACTATGCTCTATCTGAGCACTTCTAAAACTCACCCACACGGACAATATTTGGCGATAATCCTTCCGTAGGCCATTACGAAAAGACTTAATGTTGAAATATTACCATCAAACATTAAATTGGCACCTCGCGTCAGCCCACCATTATACCTCTTTTCAACTCCTCTGCTGTCAAGCCACCGGTGTGATGAATTGCAGCCTGTCACATCACGTTACGTTACGCAGAACAAACAGGACAAAACACATACCAACTGCCAGGCAAATATGTGTTTGCCAACTCTTTTTTGCTGCATAGAAACGCAACCGGCAAATTCCCTACCAGCGAAGCAGAGGCTGAAGGATGGCTCCGGGGTGTGCGAGACAAACATGCCTCCGACACACCGGGAGTGTTACAGATAGGCAGCTCTCAGCCAGCTACAGCAATTATGAAAGCACCTCCTGCTGGGATGATTTCTTGTTCCTTCAGAAAATAGTAATAATAATGATAATAATTATTAAAAAAAAGAGCAGCGGCGGATTCTGCAGCTGCTGATGTCATGAAGCAAAATATAAATACGTAATAATTAATCCATCGCTTGTGTTTGGAGCTGGAGCTATTTTTATGACTGGCCAGCTTTTGGCTCTCTATGCGTAAATATAACACCCACTTATGTACACACACACGTGCATACTGCGAGATGTGTGAATATACATTATGTGGCTTTTAACTGCAGTCTTTTAGCCTACATGTGGGCCTTTTGAAGCTAATGGGAGATTTACCAGGGGCTTTTTCACAGAGCTGTAGGCAAGACTGGAATCCAAAGCATATGAATATTATGCTGTAATGATATAGTGTAAATCATCTCGTTTGACCTACAGTGAATTAGAGGCCATTAAATTTCATCCAGGTATCCTACACCAAGCCAGAAAAACTTGTGTTTGACTAATGCATAAATTGTATTTGGCTAAAATCTATTTGCCAGAAAGGTACTCATTCAGTCTCCATGCAAAGACACTTTCCCTGCATCAATTTCTTTGATAGTTTGTTTCAACAGTTATTTTAACTACGTGTGCTTTTTATTTAAATTGACTTCAGTCTGTGCAGTCAGTGCTGAGAAGTCAAATTCCTACTTAAATTCCTAGTTATAACGTCAATGGATACTTGAATACTGACTTGCTTCTCTTTACTTCAATGCCACGCCACGGGGAACCCTTTGAGATCTTTCACACTGAACTATTCTTTAGCATGTAACATCCTCACCCAAGGAATATCTCTCTGAATTGTTTTCACTTTTGTAACTTATTTCTTGAAATGTTGCCACGGAAAATAAGTTGTTTTACTTGCTAATTGGTGTCGTCCATTCTCTATTGTCTATGTGCATCAAATTTGCTGGAGGTTATAGGGATAAGATGGAAATATATTGAAAAGAACTGAGATGAGAGACCTCACACACCTTGCAAGAACCTAATTGGTAGATTAAATACAGATCAGACACAGACAACTCCTTTCAATTTCCAGAATCTGGAAATACTGTTTTGTTTATAAACTACAGTATGTGGCTATAGATACAAAAAAATTAACTCCCTAAAGCTGGCTGATTTTTCTTTTGTTCTACTCCACACATCGTTTAAAATGAAGGCAAAAAGTGGTTAATCTATGACTTCTTGGTAAGACTTTTCCATATTAAATAGGGCATAATTTTACTACTGACAGATATTACAAAACATGGGGATCATTAAAATTAAAATATTAAGGATAATAGTGTCTTCATTTCAGGCATACAGAGGTGCTTTTTAAATCAGGTTCCGAAGAGGACAAGAATATGTCACGATAGAGAAGGGCACAAGAAAATGGAATGCCATGATTATTCTAAAGCTTGACACAAAACTATAAATCTCTTTCAAGTAAAGATACACAGATCTTTGTGTAGACCTCTGCAGCTAAGCAAACCAGCGAGCCTTTGATGTACTTATAATTATTAGGGGCTGAGGATTATCTCTTTAGGCAAAGCTGTCTAGCAGTGGGAAGGTACAGATCAAAACTGACATCGTGACACAAGCAAGTGGAGAGGTGAGATGAGGTGGAGCCAAAAACAGTTTGGCATTACTATAGACCTTGAGTAAAACAAACCACTCCACTTCTCGAAAAGAACACAGGGAGGGGAGCAATTAGTGCCTGTAACCTCTCGATGGAGTCAAATCCTCGCTGCTAGTTGGGAAATTAAAAATGTAATTAGCAAAAGGCCGAACATCCGAATAAAGAAGAAGATTCAGCAGATCCACTTAGTTACCTGAGAACATATTGTCACTCTCCCAATGAGATTTCCATGCCACGTGCGCTGGGTGCCACTGGCTCCTCTTGAAACCATGGGACTCGAGCAGTCTACACCAAGTAGAGCATCCTTCCAGACCACTCTCTTTGTCATTTTTTTTTTGTGGAGAGCAGGAGTTCTGGCAATGCCAGGCCTACACGTGGACTTGTTACTTGCTAAAATCCCCATCCGAAGCCCACAGAAGACGGTGGAAATCTTTTCATTGGGTTTAGCGGGCTCTGTATCAAATGCTCTATGTGGCTTGAAACGTGCAAGAGAGTGTACACATGAGCACAGTTAAATCATTTCAAATTACTGCAGATCTTCAAAGACGTTCATCTTGTGCAGCACAAAATTAAACAAGTGCTTGTGGAAACTAATTTCTTGCCATAGGTTAACTGCCAATCATACTTAAAAAACATTTTTCATTAAAAATGTTTTTCTGGCTCTCTGGGGAAAAAGTCACATTATTAGAAAAATAAAAGCAAAGGATTTGATTCCAGAGGTTTTGATTGACTCAAACCGAAAATCTAAATAAATAAATAGGAGATCTAACGCTTACACTGAAGGGAGCAGAGCTCCAGAAAACTGTAGCATAAACAGGTGTCCCTGAGACTTTCTAGATCACAGTTATCCCTGCGCTGGAGAATACCTTTTAAGCATGCTATAAACACGTTACACACTGAAATAAAAATCATGACATGAAAGAAAAGGCAAAGATTGCCTTTTCAAGTTAACTTAAAACTTGACAGCAAGAGATGCGTATGCCAAAGAAGAGTAGGAAATGAAGAAGGCTTTGCCATCAGCATCAGGGTGGGTACATGAGGGTAAGGAAAAATCTATGGCTTGATAGGTGAAAGGAGTCATTATGGACTAGAGGAGGACCAAACATTATCCACTTTGCTAATGCAGGGCCAGAGAAGGTTACAAAAACAGGGGGACAATTCTAAACACGGTCTTGAAATGCAAGCGGGCTCACCAGGACTGTCAGGAGCAGGGGAAGATCTGAGCCAATTACAAGTGATTTGGAGGTAGCAGGCTGCGTGCAAGACCAGACTGGTATCGCAGAGACACTCCTTATGGAAGACAAACACTATAGCATGTGTTGTTATTAATTATCACAGAAAACACATAAGCCATCCAGTATAAAATAGTATCACAGAGCTAAGAAGAAATGAATCAATTCTCCTCTTCAGGTTCAAACTGGTGACGTTCCTTGCCAGTAAGGGGAAACATTTACGACCCCTACCTTTTGAATGTCATTTTATGAACAGTGTGGGAAATTAGACCGCCATCTCTGTGAGAACTGATAAGATTTCCTATCTCACTTGCAAATGCTATGGAATATTTCCAGAAATGTTTTAAATTTCTATTTTAAGTGGAAAAACCTCAAGTGCTAACATCAAAATATTAGGCAGTCCCATCTAGCGTTTCAGAACAATGTGATTATCTCAACATCAGTGTTTTTATGAAGATTCCTCTGTTAGAAATGTTGCCTAAACATTAGCATTACTAATATTCCGAATTTAATTCTAAGTAAAAATACAAGGTTTCCCAATTTGCCTTTCAACTATGCAGCAGTTATCTGTCTTGTCACAACACGAATCCCTTTTGGGTGAAAGCTATTGATTCGAAGGTGAAAATCATCTTTGCTAGGCCCTAATGTAATTTGTTGGAAGTTGGCCTTGGGAAACTTTCTGACACTGCCTACATATGCTCTTTGTTGGATATTCATTGAGCAATGATGTCTGAAAGGCTGAGTTCTTCACCTCCGTGATGGTTATTAGTTACGGCATTCCTTAACAGGCCATGCCACGTCAGTTCTTTGCAACTCAAAGTTTTACATTAGCCACCTACGGTTTACAGCACTGAACAGACGCGCTCTTCCACCATGGACAATATCGTCCCTGGTTACTTGTGTTCCAGGACCGTATATGTGAAGCTACACCCATAAACAGAATTTTTTAGTAAGCCTGCAAATATTGTCAATATTGAAGAAAGTCATCTCTGTTTTAACCAAGTGAAATGAGGTGCACAGAATACATTTTAGGCAAGGCTAAATGAGAACTCCCTGACCTCGTTAAGGAACCCATAGATCTACTACAGAAATAATTCAATGGGAAATCTTTGGCAGAGGAAACTGCAATATCTGTGGCTGCTGGTCTGCTGATCAAATGGGAGCGGGGAAAGAGAAGACAGCCAGCGCGGTCTCTGAGACGTACGGTGCCATTACTTCAATCTTCTCATGCCTCAAGATGCATTTTCACAGGCTGTCAAACATAAAATCTTATGAGAATAATTTTCTGTAGAAGATTTTAATCAGTTGTCTGATTGTGCCAAAACCGTAGCAGGGAATAGCAGCCAGCTCACCGGACGCTTCATCTTGCTCTGCAATATTGTCACGAAACTACTACACTCTGAAGGTCTACAGGTGTTTTTACCGCACGCACCCAGCCATTCTCAGCTTTGACGGCGGCTTCTTCAAAACAGGGTCTAGCAAAAATCACGATCACGTGAGGATCTGAGAAGAGCTAAAATTCGGAAAATTTTAAAATAATCAATTCTATTTCGGTTTTATCCTGACACAAATCTTGGTCTAATACATGTGAGGAATCTACCAGTGATTATAGAACTCTGGATGACATCTATAAATTTAAGCTGAAATTATATTGTCGTTCTACATTATTTGTAGGAGTTTGAACCTTTTCCAAAAGTCTGAGTTTGAAATATATTACGTTTGAAGCGAGCCCTGTAATGCAGAGATATCTTGACAAATTAAACATATCTGGGGCAAGATGGAGCACTCTCAAGGGCTTGGGAATCAGCCAGGAGCACTGACTCATGTTATTTTCAAGCAGTGTTGAGCTGAGTTTTGGGGATGGGCTGGCTTAGGAAACATCATCAGATGTTGATATATGAGAACGGTTCACATCTGTACTATTTAGGACCAATTATTACATGTAATATATATACGAAATATGCTGTAGATAGGCCAGATATTATCTAGGGAGGTGTTCAGTATAACTCGGAATCAATAGCACTGATTGCACCTCGTTGCTTGTTTGCTGAGGTTGCTGCCTTCTTGTAGAAGCCTGAAGTGGGTGCTGGAGAAGTCTGGGGTTTCAGCTGGGACATGTGACCATTGGTGAACGGAGTAGCTGAAAGCCCCAGAGAGCGGGGACGAGATGAAGAGGACTAGGCTAAGGAGATGGTCAGGAGACAAAGACTTGTTTGAAACTGCATTTTAAAGCTTCTGGGTTTTTCTTCCCCTCTCAAAATTTTAGATAAATAATTTACATATAAAGCACTTGTTATCTTTTGTTTCACTGGGTCCACAAAGTTCACGCCCTCATGACACCTTTTTTGCTAACAACAGTTTTATGAAATACAAACATCATCAAGAAAGGACGTTGGACTAAAGTATAATAAAACAAAACCTGTGGCTGAGATTTCATGTGTTTAAGATGAGATCCAATCTGCAGTGAAACAAACTCCTGGGAGATTCCTGTTTATTTTCATACAAAATGAACTGGATGCAAATTCATTACTGTTTATAGACTGAATCTCAGTGACAGTTTGTCCCAGGGGCATTGAAAAGTATTTTAAATCATTCTGACAGTTAATTATTGAGCAAATGAGAACACTTTAAAGACTTTATCGTATAAAAATAACTTT
>NW_028128224.1:0-18942 GCF_965231255.1 Vanellus vanellus
CTTTCCTGCGGACTCTAGCTTCAAAAGCACCTTTTTTCACTTTCGGCGCTCTTTGGAGCAAAAAAGACAAACGTCCAGCTTTTGCTGCCACAGCAAAGGTGCCAGCGGGGAAAAGTGATGCTGGTCCTCACTGCCTCCTGGAACCCCTTCAAATGCCCCAGACAATTTGGCCCTCTCTGCTTTCCTGCCGACTCTAGCCTCAAAAGCACCTTTTTTCACTTTCGGCGCCCTCCGGAGGAAAAAAGACAAACGTAGAGGTTTTGCTGCCACAGCAAAGGTGCCAGCGGGGAAAAGTGATGCTGGTCCTCACTGCCTCCTGGAACCCCTTCAAATGCCTCAGACAATTTGGCCCTCTCTGCTTTCCTGCGGACTCTAGCCTCAAAAGCAGCTTTTTTCAATTTCGGCGCTATTTGGAGCAAAAAAGACAAACGTCCAGCTTTTGCTGCCACAGCAAAGTGCCAGCGGGGAAAAGTGATGCTGGTCCTCACTGCCTCCTGGAACCCCATCAAATGCCCTAGGCAATTTGGCCCTCTCTGCTTTCTTTGCGCACTCCAGCCTCAAAAGCACCGTTTTTCACTTTCGGCGCTGTTGGGAGCAAAAAAGACAAACGTCCAGCTTTTGCTTCCACAGCAAAGGTGCCAGCGGGGAAAAGTGATGCTGGTCCTCACTGCCTCCTGGAACCCCTTCAAATGCCCCTGACAATTTGGCCCTCTCTGCTTTCCTGCGCACTCTAGCCTCAAAAGCACCTTTTTTCACTTTCGGCGCCCTCCGGAGGAAAAAAGACAAACGTCCAGGTTTTGCTGCCACAGCAAACGTGCCAGCGGGGAAAAGTGATGCTGGTCCTCACTGCCTCCTGGAACCCCTTCAAATGCCTCAGACAATTTGGCCCTCTCTGCTTTCCTGCGGACTCTAGCCTCAAAAGCAACTTTTTTCACTTTCGGCGCTGTTTGGAGCAAAAAAGACAAACGTCCAGCTTTTGCTGCCACAGCAAAGGTGCCAGCGGGGAAAAGTGATGCTGGTCCTCACTGCCTCCTGGAACCCCTTCAGATGCCCCAGACAATTTGGCCCTCTCTGCTTTCCTGCGCACTCTAGCCTCCAAAGCACCGTTTTTCACTTTCAACGCTGTTTGGAGCAAAGAAGACAAACGTCCAGGTTTTGCTGCCACAGCAAACGTGCCAGCGGGGAAAAGTGATGCTGGTCCTCACTGCCTCCTGGAACCCCTTCAAATGCCCCAGACAATTTGGCCCTCTCTGCTTTCCTGCAGACTCTGGTCTCAAAAGCAGCTTTTTTCACTTTCGGCGCTATTTGGAGCAAAAAAGACAAACGTCCAGCTTTTGCTGCCACAGCAAAGTGCCAGCGGGGAAAAGTGATGCTGGTCCTCACTGCCTCCTGGAACCCCTTCAAATGCCCCAGACAATTTGGCCCTCTCTGCTTTCCTGCGGACTCTAGCCTCAAAAGCACCTTTTTTCACTTTCGGCGCTGTTTGGAGCAAAAAAGACAAACGTCCAACTTTTGCTGCCACAGTAAAAGGTGCCAGAGGGGAAAAGTGATGCTGGTCCTCACTGCCTCCTGGAACCCCTTCAAATGCCCCAGACAATTTGGCCCTCTCTGGTTTCCTGCGGACTCTAGCTTCAAAAGCACCTTTTTTCACTTTCGGCGCTCTTTGGAGCAAAAAAGACAAACGTCCAGCTTTTGCTGCCACAGCAAAGGTGCCAGCGGGGAAAAGTGATGCTGGTCCTCACTGCCTCCTGGAACCCCTTCAGATGCCCCAGACAATTTGGCCCTCTCTGCTTTCCTGCGGACTCTAGCCTCAAAAGCACCTTTTTTCACTTTCGGCGCCCTCCGGAGTAAAAAAGACAAACGTCCAGCTTTTGCTGCCACAGCAAAGGTGCCAGCGGGGAAAAGTGATGCTGGTCCTCACTGCCTCCTGGAACCCCTTCAAATGCCTCAGACAATTTGGCCCTCTCTGCTTTCCTGCGGACTCTAGCCTCAAAAACACCGTTTTTCACTTTCGGCGCTGTTTAGAGCAAAAAAGACAAACGTCCAGCTTTTGCTGCCACAGCAAAGGTGCCAGCGGGGAAAAGTGTTGCTGGTCCTCACTGCCTCCTGGAACACCTTCAAATGCCCCAGACAATTTGGCCCTCTCTGCTTTCCTGCAGACTCTAGTCTCAAAAGCACCTTTTTTCACTTTCGGCGCTGTTTGGAGCAAAAAAGACAAACGTCCAGGTTTTGCTGCCACAGCAAAGGTGCCAGCGGGGAAAAGTGATGCTGGTCCTCACTGCCTCCTGGAACCCCTTCAAATGCCTCAGACAATTTGACCCTCTCTGCTTTCCTGCGGACTCTAGCCTCAAAAGCACCGTGTTTCACTTTCGGCGCTGTTTGGAGCAAAAAAGACAAACGTCCAGCTTTTGCTGCCATAGCGAAGGTGCCAGCGGGGAAAAGTGATGCTGGTCCTCACTGCCTCCTGGAACGCCTTCAAATGCCCAAACAATTTGGCCCTCTCTGCTTTCCTGCGGACTCTAGCCTCAAAAGCACCTTTTTTCACTTTCGGCGCTGTTTGGAGCAAAAAAGACAAACGTCCAGCTTTTGCTTCCACAGCAAAGGTGCCAGCGGGGAAAAGTGATGCTGGTCCTCAATGCCTCCTGGAACGCCTTCAAATGCCCCAGACAATTTGGCCCTCTCTGCTTTCCTGCGCACTCTAGCCTCAAAAGCACCTTTTTTCACTTTCGGCGCTGTTTGGAGCAAAAAAGACAAACGTCCAACTTTTGCTACCACAGTAAAAGGTGCCAGCGGGGAAAAGTGATGCTGGTCCTCACTGCCTCCTGGAACCCCTTCAAATGCCCCAGACAATTTGGCCCTCTCTGGTTTCCTGCGGACTCTAGCTTCAAAAGCACCTTTTTTCACTTTCGGCGCTCTTTGGAGCAAAAAAGACAAACGTCCAGCTTTTGCTGCCACAGCAAAGGTGCCAGCGGGGAAAAGTGATGCTGGTTCTCACTGCCTCCTGGAACCCCTTCAGATGCCCCAGACAATTTGGCCCTCTCTGCTTTCCTGCGGACTCTAGCCTCAAAAGCACCTTTTTTCACTTTCGGCGCCCTCCGGAGGAAAAAAGACAAACGTCCAGGTTTTGCTGCCACAGCAAACGTGCCAGCGGGGAAAAGTGATGCTGGTCCTCACTGCCTCCTGGAACCCCTTCAAATGCCCCAGACAATTTGGCCCTCTCTGCGTTCCTGCAGACTCTGGTCTCAAAAGCACCTTTTTTCACTTTCGGCGCTGTTTGGAGCAAAAAAGACAAACGTCCAGCTTTTGCTGCCACAGCAAAGTGCCAGCGGGGAAAAGTGATGCTGGTCCTCACTGCCTCCTGGAACCCCATCAAATGCCCTAGGCAATTTGGCCCTCTCTGCTTTCTTTGCGCACTCCAGCCTCAAAAGCACCGTTTTTCACTTTCGGCGCTGTTTGGAGCAAAAAAGACAAACGTCCAGCTTTTGCTTCCACAGCAAAGGTGCCAGCGGGGAAAAGTGTTGCTGGTCCTCACTGCCTCCTGGAACACCTTCAAATGCCCCAGACAATTTGGCCCTCTCTGCTTTCCTGCAGACTCTAGTCTCAAAAGCACCTTTTTTCACTTTCGGCGCTGTTTGGAGCAAAAAAGACAAACGTCCAGGTTTTGCTGCCACAGCAAAGGTGCCAGCGGGGAAAAGTGATGCTGGTCCTCACTGCCTCCTGGAACCCCTTCAAATGCCTCAGACAATTTGACCCTCTCTGCTTTCCTGCGGACTCTAGCCTCAAAAGCACCGTGTTTCACTTTCGGCGCTGTTTGGAGCAAAAAAGACAAACGTCCAGCTTTTGCTGCCATAGCGAAGGTGCCAGCGGGGAAAAGTGATGCTGGTCCTCACTGCCTCCTGGAACGCCTTCAAATGCCCAAACAATTTGACCCTCTCTGCTTTCCTGCGGACTCTAGCCTCAAAAGCACCTTTTTTCACTTTTGGCGCCCTTTGGAGGAAAAAAGACAAACGTCCAGCTTTTGCTGCCACAACAAAAATGCCAGCGGGGAAAAGTGATGCTGGTCCTCACTGCCTCCTGGAACCCCTTCAAATGCCCCAGACAATTTGGCCCTCTCTGCTTTCCTGCCGACTCTAGCCTCAAAAGCACCTTTTTTCACTTTCGGCGCCCTCCGGAGGAAAAAAGAAAAAAGTCCAGGTTTTGCTGCCACAGCAAACGTGCCAGCGGGGAAAAGTGATGCTGGTCCTCACTGCCTCCTGGAACCCCTTCAAATGCCCCAGACAATTTGGCCCTCTCTGCTTTCCTGCAGACTCTGGTCTCAAAAGCAACTTTTTTCACTTTCGGCGCTGTTTGGAGCAAAAAAGACAAACGTCCAGCTTTTGCTGCCACAGCAAAGGTGCCAGTGGGGAAAAGTGATGCTGGTCCTCACTGCCTCCTGGAACCCCTTCAAATGCCCCAGACAATTTGGCCCTCTCTGCTTTCCTGCGGACTCTAGCCTCAAAAGCAGCTTTTTTCACTTTCGGCGCTGTTTGGAGCAAAAAAGACAAACGTCCAGCTTTTGCTGCCACAGCAAAGTGCCAGCGGGTAAAAGTGATGCTGGTCCTCACTGCCTCCTGGAACCCCATCAAATGCCCTAGGCAATTTGGCCCTCTCTGCTTTCTTTGCGCACTCCAGCCTCAAAAGCACCGTTTTTCACTTTCGGCGCTGTTTGGAGCAAAAAAGACAAACGTCCAGCTTTTGCTTCCACAGCAAAGTTGCCAGCGGGGAAAAGTGATGCTGGTCCTCACTGCCTCCTGGAACCCCTTCAAATGCCCCAGACAATTTGGCCCTCTCTGCTTTCCTGCGCACTCTAGCCTCAAAAGCACCTTTTTTCACTTTCGGCGCTGTTTGGAGCAAAAAAGACAAACGTCCAGCTTTTGGTTCCACAGCAAAGGTGCCAGCGGGGAAAAGTGATGCTGGTCCTCAATGCCTCCTGGAACGCCTTCAAATGCCCCAGACAATTTGGCCCTCTCTGCTTTCCTGCGCACTCTAGCCTCAAAAGCACCTTTTTTCACTTTCGGCGCTGTTTGGAGCAAAAAAGACAAACGTCCAACTTTTGCTACCACAGTAAAAGGTGCCAGCGGGGAAAAGTGATGCTGGTCCTCACTGCCTCCTGGAACCCCTTCAAATGCCCCAGACAATTTGGCCCTCTCTGGTTTCCTGCGGACTCTAGCTTCAAAAGCACCTTTTTTCACTTTCGGCGCTCTTTGGAGCAAAAAAGACAAACGTCCAGCTTTTGCTGCCACAGCAAAGGTGCCAGCGGGGAAAAGTGATGCTGGTCCTCACTGCCTCCTGGAACCCCTTCAGATGCCCCAGACAATTTGGCCCTCTCTGCTTTCCTGCAGACTCTGGTCTCAAAAGCACCTTTTTTAACTTTCGGCGCTGTTTGGAGCAAAAAAGACAAACGTCCAGCTTTTGCTGCCACAGCAAAGTGCCAGCGGGGAAAAGTGTTGCTGGTCCTCACTGCCCTCTGGAACCCCATCAAATGCCCTAGGCAATTTGGCCCTCTCTGCTTTCTTTGCGCACTCCAGCCTCAAAAGCACCGTTTTTCACTTTCGGCGCTGTTTGGAGCAAAAAAGACAAACGTCCAGCTTTTGCTTCCACAGCAAAGGTGCCAGCGGGGAAAAGTGATGCTGGTCCTCACTGCCTCCTGGAACCCCTTCAAATGCCCCAGACAATTTGGCCCTCTCTTCTTTCCTGCGCACTCTAGCCTCAAAAGCACCTTTTTTCACTTTCGGCTCTGTTTGGAGCAAAAAAGACAAACGTCCAGCTTTTGCTTCCACAGCAAAGGTGCCAGCGGGGAAAAGTGATGCTGGTCCTCAATGCCTCCTGGAACCCCTTCAAATGCCCCAGACAATTTGGCCCTCTCTGCTTTCCTGCGCACTCTAGCCTCAAAAGCACCTTTTTTCACTTTCGGCGCTGTTTGGAGCAAAAAAGACAAACGTCCAACTTTTGCTACCACAGTAAAAGGTGCCAGCGGGGAAAAGTGATGCTGGTCCTCACTGCCTCCTGGAACCCCTTCAGATGCCCCAGACAATTTGGCCCTCTCTGCTTTCCTGCGGACTCTAGCCTCAAAAGCACCTTTTTTCACTTTCGGCGCTATTTGGAGCAAAAAAGACAAACGTCCAGCTTTTGCTGCCACAGCAAAGTGCCAGCGGGGAAAAGTGATGCTGGTCCTCACTGCCTCCTGGAACCCCATCAAATGCCCTAGGCAATTTGGCCCTCTCTGCTTTCTTTGCGCACTCCAGCCTCAAAAGCACCGTTTTTCACTTTCGGCGCTGTTTGGAGCAAAAAAGACAAACGTCCAGCTTTTGCTTCCACAGCAAAGGTGCCAGCGGGGAAAAGTGATGCTGGTCCTCACTGCCTCCTGGAACCCCTTCAAATGCCCCAGACAATTTGGCCCTCTCTGCTTTCCTGCGCACTCTAGCCTCTAAAGCACTTTTTTTCACTTTCGGCTCTGTTTGGAGCAAAAAAGACAAACGTCCAGCTTTTGCTTCCACAGCAAAGGTGCCAGCGGGGAAAAGTGATGCTGGTCCTCAATGCCTCCTGGAACCCCTTCAAATGCCCCAGACAATTTGGCCCTCTCTGCTTTCCTGCGCACTCTAGCCTCAAAAGCACCTTTTTTCACTTTCGGCGCTGTTTGGAGCAAAAAAGACAAACGTCCAACTTTTGCTGCCACAGTAAAAGGTGCCAGCGGGGAAAAGTGATGCTGGTCCTCACTGCCTCCTGGAACCCCTTCAAATGCCCCAGACAATTTGGCCCTCTCTGGTTTCCTGCGGACTCTAGCTTCAAAAGCACCTTTTTTCACTTTCGGCGCTCTTTGGAGCAAAAAAGACAAACGTCCAGCTTTTGCTGCCACAGCAAAGGTGCCAGCGGGGAAAAGTGATGCTGGTCCTCACTGCCTCCTGGAACCCCATCAAATGCCCTAGGCAATTTGGCCCTCTCTGCTTTCTTTGCGCACTCCAGCCTCAAAAGCACCGTTTTTCACTTTCGGTGCTGTTTGGAGCAAAAAAGACAAACGTCCAGCTTTTGCTTCCACAGCAAAGGTGCCAGCGGGGAAAAGTGATGCTGGTCCTCAATGCCTCCTGGAACCCCTTCAAATGCCCCAGACAATTTGGCCCTCTCTGCTTTCCTGCGCACTCTAGCCTCAAAAGCACCTTTTTTCACTTTCGGCGCTGTTTGGAGCAAAAAAGACAAACGTCCAACTTTTGCTGCCACAGTAAAAGGTGCCAGCGGGGAAAAGTGATGCTGGTCCTCACTGCCTCCTGGAACCCCTTCAAATGCCCCAGACAATTTGGCCCTCTCTGGTTTCCTGCGGACTCTAGCTTCAAAAGCACCTTTTTTCACTTTCGGCGCTCTTTGGAGCAAAAAAGACAAACGTCCAGCTTTTGCTGCCACAGCAAAGGTGCCAGCGGGGAAAAGTGATGCTGGTCCTCACTGCCTCCTGGAACCCCTTCAAATGCCCCAGACAATTTGGCCCTCTCTGCTTTCCTGCGGACTCTAGCCTCAAAAGCACCTTTTTTCACTTTCGGCGCCCTCCGGAGTAAAAAAGACAAACGTCCAGGTTTTGCTGCCACAGCAAAGGTGCCAGCGGGGAAAAGTGATGCTGGTCCTCACTGCCTCCTGGAACCCCTTCAAATGCCTCAGACAATTTGGCCCTCTCTGCTTTCCTGCGGACTCTAGCCTCAAAAGCAGCTTTTTTCAATTTCGGCGCTATTTGGAGCAAAAAAGACAAACGTCCAGCTTTTGCTGCCACAGCAAAGTGCCAGCGGGGAAAAGTGATGCTGGTCCTCACTGCCTCCTGGAACCCCATCAAATGCCCTAGGCAATTTGGCCCTCTCTGCTTTCTTTGCGCACTCCAGCCTCAAAAGCACCGTTTTTCACTTTCGGCGCTGTTGGGAGCAAAAAAGACAAACGTCCAGCTTTTGCTTCCACAGCAAAGGTGCCAGCGGGGAAAAGTGATGCTGGTCCTCACTGCCTCCTGGAACCCCTTCAAATGCCCCAGACAATTTGGCCCTCTCTGCTTTCCTGCGCACTCTAGCCTCAAAAGCACCTTTTTTCACTTTCGGCTCTGTTTGGAGCAAAAAAGACAAACGTCCAGCTTTTGCTTCCACAGCAAAGGTGCCAGCGGGGAAAAGTGATGCTGGTCCTCAATGCCTCCTGGAACCCCTTCAAATGCCCCAGACAATTTGGCCCTCTCTGCTTTCCTGCGGACTCTAGCCTCAAAAGCACCTTTTTTCACTTTCGGCGCTGTTTGGAGCAAAAAAGACAAACGTCCAACTTTTGCTGCCACAGTAAAAGGTGCCAGCGGGGAAAAGTGATGCTGGTCCTCACTGCCTCCTGGAACCCCTTCAAATGCCCCAGACAATTTGGCCCTCTCTGGTTTCCTGCGGACTCTAGCTTCAAAAGCACCTTTTTTCACTTTCGGCGCTCTTTGGAGCAAAAAAGACAAACGTCCAGCTTTTGCTGCCACAGCAAAGGTGCCAGCGGGGAAAAGTGATGCTGGTCCTCACTGCCTCCTGGAACCCCATCAAATGCCCTAGGCAATTTGGCCCTCTCTGCTTTCTTTGCGCACTCCAGCCTCAAAAGCACCGTTTTTCACTTTCGGTGCTGTTTGGAGCAAAAAAGACAAACGTCCAGCTTTTGCTTCCACAGCAAAGGTGCCAGCGGGGAAAAGTGATGCTGGTCCTCAATGCCTCCTGGAACCCCTTCAAATGCCCCAGACAATTTGGCCCTCTCTGCTTTCCTGCGCACTCTAGCCTCAAAAGCACCTTTTTTCACTTTCGGCGCTGTTTGGAGCAAAAAAGACAAACGTCCAACTTTTGCTGCCACAGTAAAAGGTGCCAGCGGGGAAAAGTGATGCTGGTCCTCACTGCCTCCTGGAACCCCTTCAAATGCCCCAGACAATTTGGCCCTCTCTGCTTTCCTGCGGACTCTAGCTTCAAAAGCACCTTTTTTCACTTTCGGCGCTCTTTGGAGCAAAAAAGACAAACGTCCAGCTTTTGCTGCCACAGCAAAGGTGCCAGCGGGGAAAAGTGATGCTGGTCCTCACTGCCTCCTGGAACCCCTTCAAATGCCCCAGACAATTTGGCCCTCTCTGCTTTCCTGCCGACTCTAGCCTCAAAAGCACCTTTTTTCACTTTCGGCGCCCTCCGGAGTAAAAAAGACAAACGTCCAGGTTTTGCTGCCACAGCAAAGGTGCCAGCGGGGAAAAGTGATGCTGGTCCTCACTGCCTCCTGGAACCCCTTCAAATGCCTCAGACAATTTGGCCCTCTCTGCTTTCCTGCGGACTCTAGCCTCAAAAGCAGCTTTTTTCAATTTCGGCGCTATTTGGAGCAAAAAAGACAAACGTCCAGCTTTTGCTGCCACAGCAAAGTGCCAGCGGGGAAAAGTGATGCTGGTCCTCACTGCCTCCTGGAACCCCATCAAATGCCCTAGGCAATTTGGCCCTCTCTGCTTTCTTTGCGCACTCCAGCCTCAAAAGCACCGTTTTTCACTTTCGGCGCTGTTGGGAGCAAAAAAGACAAACGTCCAGCTTTTGCTTCCACAGCAAAGGTGCCAGCGGGGAAAAGTGATGCTGGTCCTCACTGCCTCCTGGAACCCCTTCAAATGCCCCAGACAATTTGGCCCTCTCTGCTTTCCTGCGCACTCTAGCCTCAAAAGCACCTTTTTTCACTTTCGGCGCCCTCCGGAGGAAAAAAGACAAACGTCCAGGTTTTGCTGCCACAGCAAACGTGCCAGCGGGGAAAAGTGATGCTGGTCCTCACTGCCTCCTGGAACCCCTTCAAATGCCTCAGACAATTTGGCCCTCTCTGCTTTCCTGCGGACTCTAGCCTCAAAAGCAACTTTTTTCACTTTCGGCGCTGTTTGGAGCAAAAAAGACAAACGTCCAGCTTTTGCTGCCACAGCAAAGGTGCCAGCGGGGAAAAGTGATGCTGGTCCTCACTGCCTCCTGGAACCCCTTCAGATGCCCCAGACAATTTGGCCCTCTCTGCTTTCCTGCGCACTCTAGCCTCCAAAGCACCGTTTTTCACTTTCAACGCTGTTTGGAGCAAAGAAGACAAACGTCCAGGTTTTGCTGCCACAGCAAACGTGCCAGCGGGGAAAAGTGATGCTGGTCCTCACTGCCTCCTGGAACCCCTTCAAATGCCCCAGACAATTTGGCCCTCTCTGCTTTCCTGCAGACTCTGGTCTCAAAAGCAGCTTTTTTCACTTTCGGCGCTATTTGGAGCAAAAAAGACAAACGTCCAGCTTTTGCTGCCACAGCAAAGTGCCAGCGGGGAAAAGTGATGCTGGTCCTCACTGCCTCCTGGAACACCTTCAAATGCCCCAGACAATTTGGCCCTCTCTGCTTTCCTGCGGACTCTAGCCTCAAAAGCACCTTTTTTCACTTTCGGCGCTGTTTGGAGCAAAAAAGACAAACGTCCAACTTTTGCTGCCACAGTAAAAGGTGCCAGAGGGGAAAAGTGATGCTGGTCCTCACTGCCTCCTGGAACCCCTTCAAATGCCCCAGACAATTTGGCCCTCTCTGGTTTCCTGCGGACTCTAGCTTCAAAAGCACCTTTTTTCACTTTCGGCGCTCTTTGGAGCAAAAAAGACAAACGTCCAGCTTTTGCTGCCACAGCAAAGGTGCCAGCGGGGAAAAGTGATGCTGGTCCTCACTGCCTCCTGGAACCCCTTCAGATGCCCCAGACAATTTGGCCCTCTCTGCTTTCCTGCGGACTCTAGCCTCAAAAGCACCTTTTTTCACTTTCGGCGCCCTCCGGAGTAAAAAAGACAAACGTCCAGCTTTTGCTGCCACAGCAAAGGTGCCAGCGGGGAAAAGTGATGCTGGTCCTCACTGCCTCCTGGAACCCCTTCAAATGCCTCAGACAATTTGGCCCTCTCTGCTTTCCTGCGGACTCTAGCCTCAAAAACACCGTTTTTCACTTTCGGCGCTGTTTAGAGCAAAAAAGACAAACGTCCAGCTTTTGCTGCCACAGCAAAGGTGCCAGCGGGGAAAAGTGTTGCTGGTCCTCACTGCCTCCTGGAACACCTTCAAATGCCCCAGACAATTTGGCCCTCTCTGCTTTCCTGCAGACTCTAGTCTCAAAAGCACCTTTTTTCACTTTCGGCGCTGTTTGGAGCAAAAAAGACAAACGTCCAGGTTTTGCTGCCACAGCAAAGGTGCCAGCGGGGAAAAGTGATGCTGGTCCTCACTGCCTCCTGGAACCCCTTCAAATGCCTCAGACAATTTGACCCTCTCTGCTTTCCTGCGGACTCTAGCCTCAAAAGCACCGTGTTTCACTTTCGGCGCTGTTTGGAGCAAAAAAGACAAACGTCCAGCTTTTGCTGCCATAGCGAAGGTGCCAGCGGGGAAAAGTGATGCTGGTCCTCACTGCCTCCTGGAACGCCTTCAAATGCCCAAACAATTTGGCCCTCTCTGCTTTCCTGCGGACTCTAGCCTCAAAAGCACCTTTTTTCACTTTTGGCGCCCTTTGGAGGAAAAAAGACAAACGTCCAGCTTTTGCTGCCACAACAAAAATGCCAGCGGGGAAAAGTGATGCTGGTCCTCACTGCCTCCTGGAACCCCTTCAAATGCCCCAGACAATTTGGCCCTCTCTGCTTTCCTGCCGACTCTAGCCTCAAAAGCACCTTTTTTCACTTTCGGCGCCCTCCGGAGGAAAAAAGACAAACGTCCAGGTTTTGCTGCCACAGCAAACGTGCCAGCGGGGAAAAGTGATGCTGGTCCTCACTGCCTCCTGGAACCCCTTCAAATGCCCCAGACAATTTGGCCCTCTCTGCTTTCCTGCAGACTCTGGTCTCAAAAGCAACTTTTTTCACTTTCGGCGCTGTTTGGAGCAAAAAAGACAAACGTCCAGCTTTTGCTGCCACAGCAAAGGTGCCAGTGGGGAAAAGTGATGCTGGTCCTCACTGCCTCCTGGAACCCCTTCAAATGCCCCAGACAATTTGGCCCTCTCTGCTTTCCTGCGGACTCTAGCCTCAAAAGCAGCTTTTTTCACTTTCGGCGCTGTTTGGAGCAAAAAAGACAAACGTCCAGCTTTTGCTGCCACAGCAAAGTGCCAGCGGGTAAAAGTGATGCTGGTCCTCACTGCCTCCTGGAACCCCATCAAATGCCCTAGGCAATTTGGCCCTCTCTGCTTTCTTTGCGCACTCCAGCCTCAAAAGCACCGTTTTTCACTTTCGGCGCTGTTTGGAGCAAAAAAGACAAACGTCCAGCTTTTGCTTCCACAGCAAAGTTGCCAGCGGGGAAAAGTGATGCTGGTCCTCACTGCCTCCTGGAACCCCTTCAAATGCCCCAGACAATTTGGCCCTCTCTGCTTTCCTGCGCACTCTAGCCTCAAAAGCACCTTTTTTCACTTTCGGCGCTGTTTGGAGCAAAAAAGACAAACGTCCAGCTTTTGCTTCCACAGCAAAGGTGCCAGCGGGGAAAAGTGATGCTGGTCCTCAATGCCTCCTGGAACGCCTTCAAATGCCCCAGACAATTTGGCCCTCTCTGCTTTCCTGCGCACTCTAGCCTCAAAAGCACCTTTTTTCACTTTCGGCGCTGTTTGGAGCAAAAAAGACAAACGTCCAACTTTTGCTACCACAGTAAAAGGTGCCAGCGGGGAAAAGTGATGCTGGTCCTCACTGCCTCCTGGAACCCCTTCAAATGCCCCAGACAATTTGGCCCTCTCTGGTTTCCTGCGGACTCTAGCTTCAAAAGCACCTTTTTTCACTTTCGGCGCTCTTTGGAGCAAAAAAGACAAACGTCCAGCTTTTGCTGCCACAGCAAAGGTGCCAGCGGGGAAAAGTGATGCTGGTTCTCACTGCCTCCTGGAACCCCTTCAGATGCCCCAGACAATTTGGCCCTCTCTGCTTTCCTGCGGACTCTAGCCTCAAAAGCACCTTTTTTCACTTTCGGCGCCCTCCGGAGGAAAAAAGACAAACGTCCAGGTTTTGCTGCCACAGCAAACGTGCCAGCGGGGAAAAGTGATGCTGGTCCTCACTGCCTCCTGGAACCCCTTCAAATGCCCCAGACAATTTGGCCCTCTCTGCGTTCCTGCAGACTCTGGTCTCAAAAGCACCTTTTTTCACTTTCGGCGCTGTTTGGAGCAAAAAAGACAAACGTCCAGCTTTTGCTGCCACAGCAAAGTGCCAGCGGGGAAAAGTGATGCTGGTCCTCACTGCCTCCTGGAACCCCATCAAATGCCCTAGGCAATTTGGCCCTCTCTGCTTTCTTTGCGCACTCCAGCCTCAAAAGCACCGTTTTTCACTTTCGGCGCTGTTTGGAGCAAAAAAGACAAACGTCCAGCTTTTGCTTCCACAGCAAAGGTGCCAGCGGGGAAAAGTGTTACTGGTCCTCACTGCCTCCTGGAACACCTTCAAATGCCCCAGACAATTTGGCCCTCTCTGCTTTCCTGCAGACTCTAGTCTCAAAAGCACCTTTTTTCACTTTCGGCGCTGTTTGGAGCAAAAAAGACAAACGTCCAGGTTTTGCTGCCACAGCAAAGGTGCCAGCGGGGAAAAGTGATGCTGGTCCTCACTGCCTCCTGGAACCCCTTCAAATGCCTCAGACAATTTGACCCTCTCTGCTTTCCTGCGGACTCTAGCCTCAAAAGCACCGTGTTTCACTTTCGGCGCTGTTTGGAGCAAAAAAGACAAACGTCCAGCTTTTGCTGCCATAGCGAAGGTGCCAGCGGGGAAAAGTGATGCTGGTCCTCACTGCCTCCTGGAACGCCTTCAAATGCCCAAACAATTTGACCCTCTCTGCTTTCCTGCGGACTCTAGCCTCAAAAGCACCTTTTTTCACTTTTGGCGCCCTTTGGAGGAAAAAAGACAAACGTCCAGCTTTTGCTGCCACAACAAAAATGCCAGCGGGGAAAAGTGATGCTGGTCCTCACTGCCTCCTGGAACCCCTTCAAATGCCCCAGACAATTTGGCCCTCTCTGCTTTCCTGCCGACTCTAGCCTCAAAAGCACCTTTTTTCACTTTCGGCGCCCTCCGGAGGAAAAAAGAAAAAAGTCCAGGTTTTGCTGCCACAGCAAACGTGCCAGCGGGGAAAAGTGATGCTGGTCCTCACTGCCTCCTGGAACCCCTTCAAATGCCCCAGACAATTTGGCCCTCTCTGCTTTCCTGCAGACTCTGGTCTCAAAAGCAACTTTTTTCACTTTCGGCGCTGTTTGGAGCAAAAAAGACAAACGTCCAGCTTTTGCTGCCACAGCAAAGGTGCCAGTGGGGAAAAGTGATGCTGGTCCTCACTGCCTCCTGGAACCCCTTCAAATGCCCCAGACAATTTGGCCCTCTCTGCTTTCCTGCGGACTCTAGCCTCAAAAGCAGCTTTTTTCACTTTCGGCGCTGTTTGGAGCAAAAAAGACAAACGTCCAGCTTTTGCTGCCACAGCAAAGTGCCAGCGGGTAAAAGTGATGCTGGTCCTCACTGCCTCCTGGAACCCCATCAAATGCCCTAGGCAATTTGGCCCTCTCTGCTTTCTTTGCGCACTCCAGCCTCAAAAGCACCGTTTTTCACTTTCGGCGCTGTTTGGAGCAAAAAAGACAAACGTCCAGCTTTTGCTTCCACAGCAAAGTTGCCAGCGGGGAAAAGTGATGCTGGTCCTCACTGCCTCCTGGAACCCCTTCAAATGCCCCAGACAATTTGGCCCTCTCTGCTTTCCTGCGCACTCTAGCCTCAAAAGCACCTTTTTTCACTTTCGGCGCTGTTTGGAGCAAAAAAGACAAACGTCCAGCTTTTGGTTCCACAGCAAAGGTGCCAGCGGGGAAAAGTGATGCTGGTCCTCAATGCCTCCTGGAACCCCTTCAAATGCCCCAGACAATTTGGCCCTCTCTGCTTTCCTGCGCACTCTAGCCTCAAAAGCACCTTTTTTCACTTTCGGCGCTGTTTGGAGCAAAAAAGACAAACGTCCAACTTTTGCTGCCACAGTAAAAGGTGCCAGCGGGGAAAAGTGATGCTGGTCCTCACTGCCTCCTGGAACCCCTTCAAATGCCCCAGACAATTTGGCCCTCTCTGGTTTCCTGCGGACTCTAGCTTCAAAAGCACCTTTTTTCACTTTCGGCGCTCTTTGGAGCAAAAAAGACAAACGTCCAGCTTTTGCTGCCACAGCAAAGGTGCCAGCGGGGAAAAGTGATGCTGGTCCTCACTGCCTCCTGGAACCCCTTCAGATGCCCAGACAATTTGGCCCTCTCTGCTTTCCTGCAGACTCTGGTCTCAAAAAGCACCTTTTTTAACTTTCGGCGCTGTTTGGAGCAAAAAAGACAAACGTCCAGCTTTTGCTGCCACAGCAAAGTGCCAGCGGGGAAAAGTGATGCTGGTCCTCACTGCCCTCTGGAACCCCATCAAATGCCCTAGGCAATTTGGCCCTCTCTGCTTTCTTTGCGCACTCCAGCCTCAAAAGCACCGTTTTTCACTTTCGGCGCTGTTTGGAGCAAAAAAGACAAACGTCCAGCTTTTGCTTCCACAGCAAAGGTGCCAGCGGGGAAAAGTGATGCTGGTCCTCACTGCCTCCTGGAACCCCTTCAAATGCCCCAGACAATTTGGCCCTCTCTTCTTTCCTGCGCACTCTAGCCTCAAAAGCACCTTTTTTCACTTTCGGCTCTGTTTGGAGCAAAAAAGACAAACGTCCAGCTTTTGCTTCCACAGCAAAGGTGCCAGCGGGGAAAAGTGATGCTGGTCCTCAATGCCTCCTGGAACCCCTTCAAATGCCCCCAGACAATTTGGCCCTCTCTGCTTTCCTGCGCACTCTAGCCTCAAAAGCACCTTTTTCACTTTCGGCGCTGTTTGGAGCAAAAAAGACAAACGTCCAACTTTTGCTACCACAGTAAAAGGTGCCAGCGGGAAAAGTGATGCTGGTCCTCACTGCCTCCTGGAACCCCTTCAGATGCCCCAGACAATTTGGCCCTCTCTGCTTTCCTGCGGACTCTAGCCTCAAAAGCACCTTTTTTCACTTTCGGCGCTATTTGGAGCAAAAAAGACAAACGTCCAGCTTTTGCTGCCACAGCAAAGTGCCAGCGGGGAAAAGTGATGCTGGTCCTCACTGCCTCCTGGAACCCCATCAAATGCCCTAGGCAATTTGGCCCTCTCTGCTTTCTTTGCGCACTCCAGCCTCAAAAGCACCGTTTTTCACTTTCGGCGCTGTTTGGAGCAAAAAAGACAAACGTCCAGCTTTTGCTTCCACAGCAAAGGTGCCAGCGGGGAAAAGTGATGCTGGTCCTCACTGCCTCCTGGAACCCCTTCAAATGCCCCAGACAATTTGGCCCTCTCTGCTTTCCTGCGCACTCTAGCCTCTAAAGCACTTTTTTTCACTTTCGGCTCTGTTTGGAGCAAAAAAGACAAACGTCCAGCTTTTGCTTCCACAGCAAAGGTGCCAGCGGGGAAAAGTGATGCTGGTCCTCAATGCCTCCTGGAACCCCTTCAAATGCCCCAGACAATTTGGCCCTCTCTGCTTTCCTGCGCACTCTAGCCTCAAAAGCACCTTTTTTCACTTTCGGCGCTGTTTGGAGCAAAAAAGACAAACGTCCAACTTTTGCTGCCACAGTAAAAGGTGCCAGCGGGGAAAAGTGATGCTGGTCCTCACTGCCTCCTGGAACCCCTTCAAATGCCCCAGACAATTTGGCCCTCTCTGGTTTCCTGCGGACTCTAGCTTCAAAAGCACCTTTTTTCACTTTCGGCGCTCTTTGGAGCAAAAAAGACAAACGTCCAGCTTTTGCTGCCACAGCAAAGGTGCCAGCGGGGAAAAGTGATGCTGGTCCTCACTGCCTCCTGGAACCCCCATCAAATGCCCTAGGCAATTTGGCCCTCTCTGCTTTCTTTGCGCACTCCAGCCTCAAAAGCACCGTTTTTCACTTTCGGTGCTGTTTGGAGCAAAAAAGACAAACGTCCAGCTTTTGCTTCCACAGCAAAGGTGCCAGCGGGGAAAAGTGATGCTGGTCCTCAATGCCTCCTGGAACCCCTTCAAATGCCCCAGACAATTTGGCCCTCTCTGCTTTCCTGCGCACTCTAGCCTCAAAAGCACCTTTTTTCACTTTCGGCGCTGTTTGGAGCAAAAAAGACAAACGTCCAACTTTTGCTGCCACAGTAAAAGGTGCCAGCGGGGAAAAGTGATGCTGGTCCTCACTGCCTCCTGGAACCCCTTCAAATGCCCCAGACAATTTGGCCCTCTCTGGTTTCCTGCGGACTCTAGCTTCAAAAGCACCTTTTTTCACTTTCGGCGCTCTTTGGAGCAAAAAAGACAAACGTCCAGCTTTTGCTGCCACAGCAAAGGTGCCAGCGGGGAAAAGTGATGCTGGTCCTCACTGCCTCCTGGAACCCCTTCAAATGCCCCAGACAATTTGGCCCTCTCTGCTTTCCTGCGGACTCTAGCCTCAAAAGCACCTTTTTTCACTTTCGGCGCCCTCCGGAGTAAAAAAGACAAACGTCCAGGTTTTGCTGCCACAGCAAAGGTGCCAGCGGGGAAAAGTGATGCTGGTCCTCACTGCCTCCTGGAACCCCTTCAAATGCCTCAGACAATTTGGCCCTCTCTGCTTTCCTGCGGACTCTAGCCTCAAAAGCAGCTTTTTTTCAATTTCGGCGCTATTTGGAGCAAAAAAGACAAACGTCCAGCTTTGCTGCCACAGCAAAGTGCCAGCGGGGAAAAGTGATGCTGGTCCTCACTGCCTCCTGGAACCCCATCAAATGCCCTAGGCAATTTGGCCCTCTCTGCTTTCTTTGCGCACTCCAGCCTCAAAAGCACCGTTTTTCACTTTCGGCGCTGTTGGGAGCAAAAAAGACAAACGTCCAGCTTTTGCTTCCACAGCAAAGGTGCCAGCGGGGAAAAGTGATGCTGGTCCTCACTGCCTCCTGGAACCCCTTCAAATGCCCCAGACAATTTGGCCCTCTCTGCTTTCCTGCGCACTCTAGCCTCAAAAGCACCTTTTTTCACTTTCGGCTCTGTTTGGAGCAAAAAAGACAAACGTCCAGCTTTTGCTTCCACAGCAAAGGTGCCAGCGGGGAAAAGTGATGCTGGTCCTCAATGCCTCCTGGAACCCCTTCAAATGCCCCAGACAATTTGGCCCTCTCTGCTTTCCTGCGGACTCTAGCCTCAAAAGCACCTTTTTTCACTTTCGGCGCTGTTTGGAGCAAAAAAGACAAACGTCCAACTTTGCTGCCACAGTAAAAGGTGCCAGCGGGGAAAAGTGATGCTGGTCCTCACTGCCTCCTGGAACCCCTTCAAATGCCCCAGACAATTTGGCCCTCTCTGGTTTCCTGCGGACTCTAGCTTCAAAAGCACCTTTTTTCACTTTCGGCGCTCTTTGGAGCAAAAAAAGACAAACGTCCCAGCTTTTGCTGCCACAGCAAAGGTGCCAGCGGGGAAAAGTGATGCTGGTCCTCACTGCCTCCTGGAACCCCATCAAATGCCCTAGGCAATTTGGCCCTCTCTGCTTTCTTTGCGCACTCCAGCCTCAAAAGCACCGTTTTTCACTTTCGGTGCTGTTTGGAGCAAAAAAGACAAACGTCCAGCTTTTGCTTCCACAGCAAAGGTGCCAGCGGGGAAAAGTGATGCTGGTCCTCAATGCCTCCTGGAACCCCTTCAAATGCCCCAGACAATTTGGCCCTCTCTGCTTTCCTGCGCACTCTAGCCTCAAAAGCACCTTTTTTCACTTTCGGCGCTGTTTGGAGCAAAAAAGACAAACGTCCAACTTTTGCTGCCACAGTAAAAGGTGCCAGCGGGGAAAAGTGATGCTGGTCCTCACTGCCTCCTGGAACCCCTTCAAATGCCCCAGACAATTTGGCCCTCTCTGCTTTCCTGCGGACTCTAGCTTCAAAAGCACCTTTTTTCACTTTCGGCGCTCTTTGGAGCAAAAAAGACAAACGTCCAGCTTTTGCTGCCACAGCAAAGGTGCCAGCGGGGAAAAGTGATGCTGGTCCTCACT
>NW_028128223.1:0-49485 GCF_965231255.1 Vanellus vanellus
CTCTGCTTTCCTGCGGACTCTATCCTCAAAAGCGACTTTTTTCACTTTCCGGCGCCCTCCGGTGGTAAAAAGACAAACGTCCAGCTTTTGCTGCCACAGCAAAGGTGCCAGCGGGGAAAAGTGATGCTGGTTCTCACTGCCTCCTGGAACTCTTTCAAATGCCCCAGACAATTTGGCTCTCTCTGCTTTCCTGCGGACTCCATCCTCAAAAGCACCTGTTTTCGCTTTCGGCAGCCTCCGGAGCAAAAAAGACAAACGTCCAGCTTTTGCTGCCACAGCAAAGGTGCCAGCGGGGAAAAGTAATGCTGGTTCTCACTGCCTCCTGGAACCTCTTCAAATGCCACAGACATTTTGGCCCTCTCTGCTTTCCTGCGGACTCCATCCTCAAAAGCACCTGTTTTCGCTTTCGGCAACCTCCAGAGCAAAAAAGACAAACGTCCAGCTTTTGCTGCCACAGCAAAGGTGCCAGCGGGGAAAAGTAATGCTGGTTCTCACTGCCTCCTGGAACCCTTTCAAATGCCACAGACAATTTGGCCCTCTCTGCTTTCCTGCGGACTCCATCCTCAAAAGCACCTGTTTTCGCTTTCGGCAGCCTCCGGAGCAAAAAAGACAAACGTCCAGCTTTTGCTGCCACAGCAAAGGTGCCAGCGGGGAAAAGTAATGCTGGTTCTCACTGCCTCCTGGAACCCTTTCAAATGCCCCAGACAATTTGGCCCTCTCTGCTTTCCTGCGGACTCCATCCTCAAAAGCACCTGTTTTCGCTTTCGGCAGCCTCCGGAGCAAAAAAGACAAACGTCCAGCTTTTGCTGCCACAACAAAGGTGCCAGCGGGGAAAAGTAATGCTGGTTCTCACTGCCTCCTGGAACCCTTTCAAATGCCACAGACAATTTGGCCCTCTCTGCTTTCCTGCGGACTCCATCCTCAAAAGCACCTGTTCTCGCTTTCGGCAACCTCCGGAGCAAAAAAGACAAACGTCCAGCTTTTGCTGCCACAGCAAAGGTGCCAGCGGGGAAAAGTAATGCTGGTTCTCACTGCCTCCTGGAACCCTTTCAAATGCCACAGACAATTTGGCCCTCTCTGCTTTCCTGCGGACTCCATCCTCAAAAGCACCTGTTTTCGCTTTCGGCAGCCTCCGGAGCAAAAAAGACAAACGTCCAGCTTTTGCTGCCACAGCAAAGGTGCCAGCGGGGAAAAGTAATGCTGGTTCTCACTGCCTCCTGGAACCCTTTCAAATGCCACAGACAATTTGGCCCTCTCTGCTTTCCTGCGGACTCCATCCTCAAAAAGAACCTATTTTCGCTTTCGGCAGCCTCCGGAGCAAAAAAAGACAAACGTCCAGCTTTTGCTGCCACAGCAAAGGTGCCAGCGGGGAAAAGTAATGCTGGTTCTCACTGCCTCCTGGAACCCTTTCAAATGCCACAGACAATTTGGCCCTCTCTGCTTTCCTGCGGACTCCATCCTCAAAAGCACCTGTTTTCGCTTTCGGCAGCCTCCGGAGCAAAAAAGACAAACGTCCAGCTTTTGCTGCCACAGCAAAGGTGCCAGCGGGGAAAAGTAATGCTGGTTCTCACTGCCTCCTGGAACCCTTTCAAATGCCACAGACAATTTGGCCCTCTCTGCTTTCCTGCGGACTCCATCCTCAAAAGCACCTGTTTTCACTTTCGGCAGCCTCCGGAGCAAAAAAGACAAACGTCCAGCTTTTGCTGCCACAGCAAAGGTGCCAGCGGGGAAAAGTAATGCTGGTTCTCACTGCCTCCTGGAACCCTTTCAAATGCCCCAGACAATTTGGCCCTCTCTGCTTTCCTGCGGACTCCATCCTCAAAAGCACCTGTTTTCGCTTTCGGCAGCGTCCGGAGCAAAAAAGACAAACGTCCAGCTTTTGCTGCCACAGCAAAGGTGCCAGCGGGGAAAAGTAATGCTGGTTCTCACTGCCTCCTGGAACCCTTTCAAATGCCCCAGACAATTTGGCCCTCTCTGCTTTCCTGCGGACTCCATCCTCAAAAGCACCTGTTTTCGCTTTCGGCAGCCTCCGGAGCAAAAAAGACAAACGTCCAGCTTTTGCTGCCACAGCAAAGGTGCCAGCGGGGAAAAGTAATGCTGGTTCTCACTGCCTCCTGGAACCTCTTCAAATGCCACAGACAATTTGGCCCTCTCTGCTTTCCTGCGGACTCCATCCTCAAAAGCGACTTTTTTCACTTTCGGCGCCCTCCGGAGCAAAAAAGACAAACGTCCAGCTTTTGCTGCGACAGCAAAGGTGCCAGCGGGGAAAAGTGATGCTGGTTCTCACTGCCTCCTGGAACCCTTTCAAATGCCACAGACAATTTGGCCCTCTCTGCTTTCCTGCGGACTCCATCCTCAAAAGCACCTGTTTTCGCTTTCGGCAGCGTCCGGAGCAAAAAAGACAAACGTCCAGCTTTTGCTGCCACAGCAAAGGTGCCAGCGGGGAAAAAGTAATGCTGGTTCTCACTGCCTCCTGGAACCCTTTCAAATGCCACAGACAATTTGGCCCTCTCTGCTTTCCTGCGGACTCCATCCTCAAAAGCACCTGTTTTTCGCTTTCGGCAGCCTCCGGAGCAAAAAAGACAAACGTCCAGCTTTTGCTGCCACAGCAAAGGTGCCAGCGGGGAAAAGTAATGCTGGTTCTCACTGCCTCCTGGAACCCTTTCAAATGCCACAGACAATTTGGCCCTCTCTGCTTTCCTGCGGACTCCATCCTCAAAAGCACCTGTTTTCGCTTTCGGCAGCCTCCGGAGCAAAAAAGACAAACGTCCAGCTTTTGCTGCCACAACAAAGGTGCCAGCGGGGAAAAGTAATGCTGGTTCTCACTGCCTCCTGGAACCCTTTCAAATGCCACAGACAATTTGGCCCTCTCTGCTTTCCTGCGGACTCCATCCTCAAAAGCACCTGTTTTCGCTTTCGGCAGCCTCCAGAGCAAAAAAGACAAACGTCCAGCTTTTGCTGCCACAGCAAAGGTGCCAGCGGGGAAAAGTAATGCTGGTTCTCACTGCCTCCTGGAACCTCTTCAAATGCCACAGACAATTTGGCCCTCTCTGCTTTCCTGCGGACTCCATCCTCAAAAGCACCTGTTTTCGCTTTTGGCAACCTCCGGAGCAAAAAAGACAAACGTCCAGCTTTTGCTGCCACAGCAAAGGTGCCAGCGGGGAAAAGTAATGCTGGTTCTCACTGCCTCCTGGAACCCTTTCAAATGCCACAGACAATTTGGCCCTCTCTGCTTTCCTGCGGACTCCATCCTCAAAAGCACCTGTTTTCGCTTTCGGCAGCCTCCGGAGCAAAAAAGACAAACGTCCAGCTTTTGCTGCCACAGCAAAGGTGCCAGCGGGGAAAAGTAATGCTGGTTCTCACTGCCTCCTGGAACCCTTTCAAATGCCACAGACAATTTGGCCCTCTCTGCTTTCCTGCGGACCCCATCCTCAAAAGCACCTGTTTTCGCTTTCGGCAGCCTCCGGAGCAAAAAAGACAAACGTCCAGCTTTTGCTGCCACAGCAAAGGTGCCAGCGGGGAAAAGTAATGCTGGTTCTCACTGCCTCCTGGAACCCTTTCAAATGCAACAGACAATTTGGCCCTCTCTGCTTTCCTGCGGACTGCATCCTCAAAAGCACCTGTTTTCGCTTTCGGCAGCCTCCGGAGCAAAAAAGACAAACGTCCAGCTTTTGCTGCCACAGCAAAGGTGCCAGCGGGGAAAAGTAATGCTGGTTCTCACTGCCTCCTGGAACCCTTTCAAATGCACCAGACAATTAAGCCCTCTCTGCTTTCCTGCGGAATCTATCCTCAAAAGCGCCTTTTTTCACTTTCGGCGCCCTCCGGTGGTAAAAAGACAAACGTCCAGGTTTTGCTGCCACAGCAAAGGTGCCAGCGGGGAAAAGTGATGCTGGTTCTCACTGCCTCCTGGAACTCTTTCAAATGCCACAGACAATTTGGCCCTCTCTGCTTTCCTGCGGACTCCATCCTCAAAAGCACCTATTTTCGCTTTCGGCAGCCTCCGGAGCAAAAAAGACAAACGTCCAGCTTTTGCTGCCACAGCAAAGGTGCCAGCGGGGAAAAGTAATGCTGGTTCTCACTGCCTCCTGGAACCCTTTCAAATGCCACAGACAATTTGGCCCTCTCTGCTTTCCTGCGGACTCCATCCTCAAAAGCACCTGTTTTCGCTTTCGGCAACCTCCGGAGCAAAAAAGACAAACGTCCAGCTTTTGCTGCCACAGCAAAGGTGCCAGCGGGGAAAAGTAATGCTGGTTCTCACTGCCTCCTGGAACCTGTTCAAATGCCCCAGACAATTTGGCCCTCTCTGCTTTCCTGCGGACTCCATCCTCAAAAGCACCTGTTTTCGCTTTCGGCAGCCTCCGGAGCAAAAAAGACAAACGTCCAGCTTTTGCTGCCACAGCAAAGGTGCCAGCGGGGAAAAGTAATGCTGGTTCTAACTGCCTCCTGGAACCCTTTCAAATGCCACAGACAATTTGGCCCTCTCTGCTTTCCTGCGGACTCCATCCTCAAAAGAACCTATTTTCGCTTTCGGCAGCCTCCGGAGCAAAAAAAGACAAACGTCCAGCTTTTGCTGCCACAGCAAAGGTGCCAGCGGGGAAAAGTAATGCTGGTTCTCACTGCCTCCTGGAACCCTTTCAAATGCCACAGACAATTTGGCCCTCTCTGCTTTCCTGCGGACTCCATCCTCAAAAGCACCTGTTTTCGCTTTCGGCAGCCTCCGGAGCAAAAAAGACAAACGTCCAGCTTTTGCTGCCACAGCAAAGGTGCCAGCGGGGAAAAGTAATGCTGGTTCTCACTGCCTCCTGGAACTCCTTCAAATGCCCCAGACAATTTGGCCCTCTCTGCTTTCCTGCGGACTCCATCCTCAAAAGCACCTGTTTTCGCTTTCGGCAGCCTCCGGAGCAAAAAAGACAAACGTCCAGCTTTTGCTGCCACAGCAAAGGTGCCAGCGGGGAAAAGTAATGCTGGTTCTCACTGCCTCCTGGAACCTCTTCAAATGCCCCAGACAATTTGGCCCTCTCTGCTTTCCTGCGGACTCCATCCTCAAAAGCACCTGTTTTCGCTTTCGGCAGCCTCCGGAGCAAAAAAGACAAACGTCCAGCTTTTGCTGCCACAGCAAAGGTGCCAGCGGGGAAAAGTAATGCTGGTTCTCACTGCCTCCTGGAACTCTTTCAAATGCCCCAGACAATTTGTCCCTCTCTGCTTTCCTGCGGACTCCATCCTCAAAAGCACCTATTTTCGCTTTCGGCAGCCTCCGGAGCATAATAGACAAACGTCCAGCTTTTGCCGCCACAGCAAAGGTGCCAGCGGGGAAAAGTAATGCTGGTTCTCACTGCCTCCTGGAACCCTTTCAAATGCCACAGACAATTTGGCCCTCTCTGCTTTCCTGTGGACTCCATCCTCAAAAGCACCTGTTTTCGCTTTCGGCAAAGTCCGGAGCAAAAAAGACAAACGTCCAGCTTTTGCTGCCACAGCAAAGGTGCCAGCGGGGAAAAGTAATGCTGGTTCTCACTGCCTCCTGGAACCCTTTCAAATGCCACAGACAATTTGGCCCTCTCTGCTTTCCTGCGGACTCCATCCTCAAAAGCACCTGTTTTCGCTTTCGGCAGCCTCCGGAGCAAAAAAGACAAACGTCCAGCTTTTGCTGCCACAGCAAAGGTGCCAGCGGGGAAAAGTAATGCTGGTTCTCACTGCCTCCTGGAACCCTTTCAAATGCCACAGACAATTTGGCCCTCTCTGCTTTCCTGCGGACTCCATCCTCAAAAGCACCTGTTTTCGCTTTCGGCAACCTCCGGAGCAAAAAAGACAAACGTCCAGCTTTTGCTGCCACAGCAAAGGTGCCAGCGGGGAAAAGTAATGCTGGTTCTCACTGCCTCCTGGAACCCTTTCAAATGCCACAGACAATTTGGCCCTCTCTGCTTTCCTGCGGACTCCATCCTCAAAAGCACCTGTTTTCGCTTTCGGCAGCCTCCGGAGCAAAAAAGACAAACGTCCAGCTTTTGCTGCCACAGCAAAGGTGCCAGCGGGGAAAAGTAATGCTGGTTCTCACTGCTTCCTGGAACCTCTTCAAATGCCCCAGACAATTTGGCCCTCTCTGCTTTCCTGCGGACTCTATCCTCAAAAGCGCCTTTTTTCACTTTCGGCGCCCTCCGGTGGTAAAAAGACAAACGTCCCAGCTTTTGCTGCCACAGCAAAGGTGCCAGCGGGGAAAAGTAATGCTGGTTCTCACTGCCTCCTGGAACTCTTTCAAATGCCACAGACAATTTGGCCCTCTCTGCTTTCCTGCGGACTCCATCCTCAAAAGCACCTGTTTTCGCTTTCGGCAGCCTCCGGAGCAAAAAAGACAAACGTCCAGCTTTTGCTGCCACAGCAAAGGTGCCAGCGGGGAAAAGTAATGCTGGTTCTCACTGCCTCCTGGAACCCTTTCAAATGCCACAGACAATTTGGCCCTCTCTGCTTTCCTGCGGACTCCATCCTCAAAAGCACCTGTTTTCGCTTTCGGCAGCCTCCGGAGCAAAAAAGACAAACGTCCAGCTTTTGCTGCCACAGCAAAGGTGCCAGCGGGGAAAAGTAATGCTGGTTCTCACTGCCTCCTGGAACCCTTTCAAATGCCACAGACAATTTGGCCCTCTCTGCTTTCCTGCGGACTCCATCCTCAAAAGCACCTGTTTTCGCTTTCGGCAGCCTCCGGAGCAAAAAAGACAAACGTCCAGCTTTTGCTGCCACAGCAAAGGTGCCAGCGGGGAAAAGTAATGCTGGTTCTCACTGCCTCCTGGAACCTCTTCAAATGCCCCTGACAATTTGGCCCTCTCTGCTTTCCTGCGGACTCTATCCTCAAAAGCGCCTTTTTTCACTTTTGGCGCCCTCCGGTGGTAAAAAGACAAACGTCCAGCTTTTGCTGCCACAGCAAAGGTGCCAGCGGGGAAAAGTAATGCTGGTTCTCACTGCCTCCTGGAACTCTTTCAAATGCCACAGACAATTTGGCCCTCTCTGCTTTCCTGCGGACTCCATTCAAAAGCACCTGTTTTCGCTTTCGGCAACCTCCGGAGCAAAAAAGACAAACGTCCAGCTTTTGTTGCCACAGCAAAGGTGCCAGCGGGGAAAAGTAATGCTGGTTCTCACTGCCTCCTGGAACCCTTTCAAATGCCACAGACAATTTGGCCCTCTCTGCTTTCCTGCGGACTCCATCCTCAAAAGCACCTGTTTTCGCTTTTGGCAACCTCCTGAGCAAAAAAGACAAACGTCCAGCTTTTGCTGCCACAGCAAAGGTGCCAGCGGGGAAAAGTAATGCTGGTTCTCACTGCCTCCTGGAACCCTTTCAAATGCCACAGACAATTTGGCCCTCTCTGCTTTCCTGCGGACTCCATCCTCAAAAGCACCTGTTTTCGCTTTCGGCAGCCTCCGGAGCAAAAAAGACAAACGTCCAGCTTTTGCTGCCACAGCAAAGGTGCCAGCGGGGAAAAGTAATGCTGGTTCTCACTGCCTCCTGGAACCCTTTCAAATGCCACAGACAATTTGGCCCTCTCTGCTTTCCTGCGGACTCCATCCTCAAAAGCACCTGTTTTCGCTTTTGGCAGCCTCCGGAGCAAAAAAGACAAACGTCCAGCTTTTGCTGCCACAGCAAAGGTGCCAGCGGGGAAAAGTAATGCTGGTTCTCACTGCCTCCTGGAACCCTTTCAAATGCCACAGACAATTTGGCCCTCTCTGCTTTCCTGCGGACTCCATCCTCAAAAGCACCTGTTTTCGCTTTCGGCAGCCTCCGGAGCAAAAAAGACAAACGTCCAGCTTTTGCTGCCACAGCAAAGGTGCCAGCGGGGAAAAGTAATGCTGGTTCTCACTGCCTCCTGGAACCTCTTCAAATGCCCCTGACAATTTGGCCCTCTCTGCTTTCCTGCGGACTCTATCCTCAAAAGCGCCTTTTTTCACTTTTGGCGCCCTCCGGTGGTAAAAAGACAAACGTCCAGCTTTTGCTGCCACAGCAAAGGTGCCAGCGGGGAAAAGTAATGCTGGTTCTCACTGCCTCCTGGAACTCTTTCAAATGCCACAGACAATTTGGCCCTCTCTGCTTTCCTGCGGACTCCATTCAAAAGCACCTGTTTTCGCTTTCGGCAACCTCCGGAGCAAAAAAGACAAACGTCCAGCTTTTGTTGCCACAGCAAAGGTGCCAGCGGGGAAAAGTAATGCTGGTTCTCACTGCCTCCTGGAACCCTTTCAAATGCCACAGACAATTTGGCCCTCTCTGCTTTCCTGCGGACTCCATCCTCAAAAGCACCTGTTTTCGCTTTTGGCAACCTCCGGAGCAAAAAAGACAAACGTCCAGCTTTTGCTGCCACAGCAAAGGTGCCAGCGGGGAAAAGTAATGCTGGTTCTCACTGCCTCCTGGAACCCTTTCAAATGCCACAGACAATTTGGCCCTCTCTGCTTTCCTGCGGACTCCATCCTCAAAAGCACCTGTTTTCGCTTTCGGCAGCCTCCGGAGCAAAAAAGACAAACGTCCAGCTTTTGCTGCCACAGCAAAGGTGCCAGCGGGGAAAAGTAATGCTGGTTCTCACTGCCTCCTGGAACCCTTTCAAATGCCACAGACAATTTGGCCCTCTCTGCTTTCCTGCGGACTCCATCCTCAAAAGCACCTGTTTTCGCTTTTGGCAGCCTCCGGAGCAAAAAAGACAAACGTCCAGCTTTTGCTGCCACAGCAAAGGTGCCAGCGGGGAAAAGTAATGCTGGTTCTCACTGCCTCCTGGAACCCTTTCAAATGCCACAGACAATTTGGCCCTCTCTGCTTTCCTGCGGACTCCATCCTCAAAAGCACCTGTTTTCGCTTTCGGCAGCGTCCGGAGCAAAAAAGACAAACGTCCAGCTTTTGCTGCCACAGCAAAGGTGCCAGCGGGGAAAAGTAATGCTGGTTCTCACTGCCTCCTGGAACCCTTTCAAATGCCCCAGACAATTTGGCCCTCTCTGCTTTCCTGCGGACTCCATCCTCAAAAGCACCTGTTTTCGCTTTCGGCAGCGTCCGGAGCAAAAAAGACAAACGTCCAGCTTTTGCTGCCACAGCAAAGGTGCCAGCGGGGAAAAGTAATGCTGGTTCTCACTGCCTCCTGGAACCTCTTCAAATGCCACAGACAATTTGGCCCTCTCTGCTTTCCTGCGGACTCCATCCTCAAAAGCACCTGTTTTCGCTTTCGGCAGCCTCCGGAGCAAAAAAGACAAACGTCCAGCTTTTGCTGCCACAGCAAAGGTGCCAGCGGGGAAAAGTAATGCTGGTTCTCACTGCCTCCTGGAACCCTTTCAAATGCCCCAGACAATTAAGCCCTCTCTGCTTTCCTGCGGACTCTATCCTCAAAAGCGACTTTTTTCACTTTCGGCGCCCTCCGGTGGTAAAAAGACAAACGTCCAGCTTTTGCTGCCACAGCAAAGGTGCCAGCGGGGAAAAGTAATGCTGGTTCTCACTGCCTCCTGGAACCCTTTCAAATGCCACAGACAATTTGGCCCTCTCTGCTTTCCTGCGGACTCCATCCTCAAAAGCACCTGTTTTCGCTTTCGGCAGCCTCCGGAGCAAAAAAGACAAACGTCCAGCTTTTGCTGCCACAGCAAAGGTGCCAGCGGGGAAAAGTAATGCTGGTTCTCACTGCCTCCTGGAACCCTTTCAAATGCCCCAGACAATTTGGCCCTCTCTGCTTTCCTGCGGACTCCATCCTCAAAAGCACCTGTTTTCGCTTTCGGCAGCCTCCGGAGCAAAAAAGACAAACGTCCAGCTTTTGCTGCCACAGCAAAGGTGCCAGCGGGGAAAAGTAATGCTGGTTCTCACTGCCTCCTGGAACCCTTTCAAATGCCACAGACAATTTGGCCCTCTCTGCTTTCCTGCGGACTGCATCCTCAAAAGCACCTGTTTTCGCTTTCGGCAGCCTCCGGAGCAAAAAAGACAAACGTCCAGCTTTTGCTGCCACAGCAAAGGTGCCAGCGGGGAAAAGTAATGCTGGTTCTCACTGCCTCCTGGAACCCTTTCAAATGCCCCAGACAATTAAGCCCTCTCTGCTTTCCTGCGGACTCCATCCTCAAAAGCACCTGTTTTCACTTTCGGCGCCCTCCGGTGGTAAAAAGACAAACGTCCAGCTTTTGCTGCCACAGCAAAGGTGCCAGCGGGGAAAAGTAATGCTGGTTCTCACTGCCTCCTGGAACCCTTTCAAATGCCACAGACAATTTGGCCCTCTCTGCTTTCCTGCGGACTCCATCCTCAAAAGCACCTGTTTTCGCTTTCGGCAGCCTCCGGAGCAAAAAAGACAAACGTCCAGCTTTTGCTGTCACAGCAAAGGTGCCAGCGGGGAAAAGTAATGCTGGTTCTCACTGCCTCCTGGAACCCTTTCAAATGCCACAGACAATTTGGCCCTCTCTGCTTTCCTGCGGACTCCATCCTCAAAAGCACCTGTTTTCGCTTTTGGCAGCCTCCGGAGCAAAAAAGACAAACGTCCAGCTTTTGCTGCCACAGCAAAGGTGCCAGCGGGGAAAAGTAATGCTGGTTCTCACTGCCTCCTGGAACCCTTTCAAATGCCACAGACAATTTGGCCCTCTCTGCTTTCCTGCGGACTCCATCCTCAAAAGCACCTGTTTTCGCTTTCGGCTGCGTCCGGAGCAAAAAAGACAAACGTCCAGCTTTTGCTGCCACAGCAAAGGTGCCAGCGGGGAAAAGTAATGCTGGTTCTCACTGCCTCCTGGAACCTCTTCAAATGCCCCTGACAATTTGGCCCTCTCTGCTTTCCTGCGGACTCTATCCTCAAAAGCGCCTTTTTTCACTTTTGGCGCCCTCCGGTGGTAAAAAGACAAACGTCCAGCTTTTGCTGCCACAGCAAAGGTGCCAGCGGGGAAAAGTAATGCTGGTTCTCACTGCCTCCTGGAACCCTTTCAAATGCCACAGACAATTTGGCCCTCTCTGCTTTCCTGCGGACTCCATCCTCAAAAGCACCTGTTTTCGCTTTCGGCAGCCTCCGGAGCAAAAAAGACAAACGTCCAGCTTTTGCTGCCACAGCAAAGGTGCCAGCGGGGAAAAGTAATGCTGGTTCTCACTGCCTCCTGGAACCTCTTCAAATGCCCCTGACAATTTGGCCCTCTCTGCTTTCCTGCGGACTCTATCCTCAAAAGCGCCTTTTTTCACTTTTGGCGCCCTCCGGTGGTAAAAAGACAAACGTCCAGCTTTTGCTGTCACAGCAAAGGTGCCAGCGGGGAAAAGTAATGCTGGTTCTCACTGCCTCCTGGAACCCTTTCAAATGCCACAGACAATTTGGCCCTCTCTGCTTTCCTGCGGACTCCATCCTCAAAAGCACCTGTTTTCGCTTTTGGCAGCCTCCGGAGCAAAAAAGACAAACGTCCAGCTTTTGCTGCCACAGCAAAGGTGCCAGCGGGGAAAAGTAATGCTGGTTCTCACTGCCTCCTGGAACCCTTTCAAATGCCACAGACAATTTGGCCCTCTCTGCTTTCCTGCGGACTCCATCCTCAAAAGCACCTGTTTTCGCTTTCGGCAGCCTCCGGAGCAAAAAAGACAAACGTCCAGCTTTTGCTGCCACAGCAAAGGTGCCAGCGGGGAAAAGTAATGCTGGTTCTCACTGCCTCCTGGAACCTCTTCAAATGCCCCTGACAATTTGGCCCTCTCTGCTTTCCTGCGGACTCTATCCTCAAAAGCGCCTTTTTTCACTTTTGGCGCCCTCCGGTGGTAAAAAGACAAACGTCCAGCTTTTGCTGCCACAGCAAAGGTGCCAGCGGGGAAAAGTAATGCTGGTTCTCACTGCCTCCTGGAACCCTTTCAAATGCCACAGACAATTTGGCCCTCTCTGCTTTCCTGCGGACTCCATCCTCAAAAGCACCTGTTTTCGCTTTCGGCAGCCTCCGGAGCAAAAAAGACAAACGTCCAGCTTTTGCTGCCACAGCAAAGGTGCCAGCGGGGAAAAGTAATGCTGGTTCTCACTGCCTCCTGGAACCTCTTCAAATGCCCCTGACAATTTGGCCCTCTCTGCTTTCCTGCGGACTCTATCCTCAAAAGCGCCTTTTTTCACTTTTGGCGCCCTCCGGTGGTAAAAAGACAAACGTCCAGCTTTTGCTGCCACAGCAAAGGTGCCAGCGGGGAAAAGTAATGCTGGTTCTCACTGCCTCCTGGAACCCTTTCAAATGCCACAGACAATTTGGCCCTCTCTGCTTTCCTGCGGACTGCATCCTCAAAAGCACCTGTTTTCGCTTTCGGCAGCCTCCGGAGCAAAAAAGACAAACGTCCAGCTTTTGCTGCCACAGCAAAGGTGCCAGCGGGGAAAAGTAATGCTGGTTCTCACTGCCTCCTGGAACCCTTTCAAATGCCCCAGACAATTAAGCCCTCTCTGCTTTCCTGCGGACTCCATCCTCAAAAGCACCTGTTTTCACTTTCGGCGCCCTCCGGTGGTAAAAAGACAAACGTCCAGCTTTTGCTGCCACAGCAAAGGTGCCAGCGGGGAAAAGTAATGCTGGTTCTCACTGCCTCCTGGAACCCTTTCAAATGCCACAGACAATTTGGCCCTCTCTGCTTTCCTGCGGACTCCATCCTCAAAAGCACCTGTTTTCGCTTTCGGCAGCCTCCGGAGCAAAAAAGACAAACGTCCAGCTTTTGCTGTCACAGCAAAGGTGCCAGCGGGGAAAAGTAATGCTGGTTCTCACTGCCTCCTGGAACCCTTTCAAATGCCACAGACAATTTGGCCCTCTCTGCTTTCCTGCGGACTCCATCCTCAAAAGCACCTGTTTTCGCTTTTGGCAGCCTCCGGAGCAAAAAAGACAAACGTCCAGCTTTTGCTGCCACAGCAAAGGTGCCAGCGGGGAAAAGTAATGCTGGTTCTCACTGCCTCCTGGAACCCTTTCAAATGCCACAGACAATTTGGCCCTCTCTGCTTTCCTGCGGACTCCATCCTCAAAAGCACCTGTTTTCGCTTTCGGCAGCCTCCGGAGCAAAAAAGACAAACGTCCAGCTTTTGCTGCCACAGCAAAGGTGCCAGCGGGGAAAAGTAATGCTGGTTCTCACTGCCTCCTGGAACCCTTTCAAATGCCACAGACAATTTGGCCCTCTCTGCTTTCCTGCGGACTCCATCCTCAAAAGCACCTGTTTTCGCTTTCGGCAGCCTCCGGAGCAAAAAAGACAAACGTCCAGCTTTTGCTGCCACAACAAAGGTGCCAGCGGGGAAAAGTAATGCTGGTTCTCACTGCCTCCTGGAACCCTTTCAAATGCCACAGACAATTTGGCCCTCTCTGCTTTCCTGCGGACTCCATCCTCAAAAGCACCTGTTTTCGCTTTCGGCAGCCTCCGGAGCAAAAAAGACAAACGTCCAGCTTTTGCTGCCACAGCAAAGGTGCCAGCGGGGAAAAGTAATGCTGGTTCTCACTGCCTCCTGGAACCTCTTCAAATGCCCCAGACAATTTGGCCCTCTCTGCTTTCCTGCGGACTCCATCCTCAAAAGCACCTGTTTTCGCTTTCGGCAGCCTCCGGAGCAAAAAAGACAAACGTCCAGCTTTTGCTGCCACAGCAAAGGTGCCAGCGGGGAAAAGTAATGCTGGTTCTCACTGCCTCCTGGAACCCTTTCAAATGCCACAGACAATTTGGCCCTCTCTGCTTTCCTGCGGACTCCATCCTCAAAAGCACCTGTTTTCGCTTTCGGCAGCCTCCGGAGCAAAAAAGACAAACGTCCAGCTTTTGCTGCCACAGCAAAGGTGCCAGCGGGGAAAAGTAATGCTGGTTCTCACTGCCTCCTGGAACCCTTTCAAATGCCACAGACAATTTGGCCCTCTCTGCTTTCCTGCGGACTCCATCCTCAAAAGCACCTGTTTTCGCTTTCGGCAGCCTCCGGAGCAAAAAAGACAAACGTCCAGCTTTTGCTGCCACAGCAAAGGTGCCAGCGGGGAAAAGTAATGCTGGTTCTCACTGCCTCCTGGAACCCTTTCAAATGCCACAGACAATTTGGCCCTCTCTGCTTTCCTGCGGACTGCATCCTCAAAAGCACCTGTTTTCGCTTTCGGCAGCCTCCGGAGCAAAAAAGACAAACGTCCAGCTTTTGCTGCCACAGCAAAGGTGCCAGCGGGGAAAAGTAATGCTGGTTCTCACTGCCTCCTGGAACCCTTTCAAATGCCCCAGACAATTAAGCCCTCTCTGCTTTCCTGCGGACTCCATCCTCAAAAGCACCTGTTTTCACTTTCGGCGCCCTCCGGTGGTAAAAAGACAAACGTCCAGCTTTTGCTGCCACAGCAAAGGTGCCAGCGGGGAAAAGTAATGCTGGTTCTCACTGCCTCCTGGAACCCTTTCAAATGCCACAGACAATTTGGCCCTCTCTGCTTTCCTGCGGACTCCATCCTCAAAAGCACCTGTTTTCGCTTTCGGCAGCCTCCGGAGCAAAAAAGACAAACGTCCAGCTTTTGCTGTCACAGCAAAGGTGCCAGCGGGGAAAAGTAATGCTGGTTCTCACTGCCTCCTGGAACCCTTTCAAATGCCACAGACAATTTGGCCCTCTCTGCTTTCCTGCGGACTCCATCCTCAAAAGCACCTGTTTTCGCTTTCGGCAGCCTCCGGAGCAAAAAAGACAAACGTCCAGCTTTTGCTGCCACAGCAAAGGTGCCAGCGGGGAAAAGTAATGCTGGTTCTCACTGCCTCCTGGAACCCTTTCAAATGCCACAGACAATTTGGCCCTCTCTGCTTTCCTGCGGACTCCATCCTCAAAAGAACCTATTTTCGCTTTCGGCAGCCTCCGGAGCAAAAAAAGAAAAACGTCCAGCTTTTGCTGCCACAGCAAAGGTGCCAGCGGGGAAAAGTAATGCTGGTTCTCACTGCCTCCTGGAACCCTTTCAAATGCCACAGACAATTTGGCCCTCTCTGCTTTCCTGCGGACTCCATCCTCAAAAGCACCTGTTTTCGCTTTCGGCAGCCTCCGGAGCAAAAAAGACAAACGTCCAGCTTTTGCTGCCACAGCAAAGGTGCCAGCGGGGAAAAGTAATGCTGGTTCTCACTGCCTCCTGGAACTCCTTCAAATGCCCCAGACAATTTGGCCCTCTCTGCTTTCCTGCGGACTCCATCCTCAAAAGCACCTGTTTTCGCTTTCGGCAGCCTCCGGAGCAAAAAAGACAAACGTCCAGTATTTGCTGCCACAGCAAAGGTGCCAGCGGGGAAAAGTAATGCTGGTTCTCACTGCCTCCTGGAACCTCTTCAAATGCCCCAGACAATTTGGCCCTCTCTGCTTTCCTGCGGACTCCATCCTCAAAAGCACCTGTTTTCGCTTTTGGCAACCTCCGGAGCAAAAAAGACAAACGTCCAGCTTTTGCTGCCACAGCAAAGGTGCCAGCGGGGAAAAGTAATGCTGGTTCTCACTGCCTCCTGGAACCCTTTCAAATGCCACAGACAATTTGGCCCTCTCTGCTTTCCTGTGGACTCCATCCTCAAAAGCACCTGTTTTCGCTTTCGGCAGCCTCCGGAGCAAAAAAGACAAACGTCCAGCTTTTGCTGCCACAGCAAAGGTGCCAGCGGGGAAAAGTAATGCTGGTTCTCACTGCCTCCTGGAACCCTTTCAAATGCCACAGACAATTTGGCCCTCTCTGCTTTCCTGCGGACTCCATCCTCAAAAGCACCTGTTTTCGCTTTCGGCAGCCTCCGGAGCAAAAAAAGACAAACGTCCAGCTTTTGCTGCCACAGCAAAGGTGCCAGCGGGGAAAAGTAATGCTGGTTCTCACTGCCTCCTGGAACCCTTTCAAATGCCACAGACAATTTGGCCCTCTCTGCTTTCCTGCGGACTCCATCCTCAAAAGCACCTGTTTTCGCTTTCGGCAGCCTCCGGAGCAAAAAAGACAAACGTCCAGCTTTTGCTGCCACAGCATAGGTGCCAGCGGGGAAAAGTAATGCTGGTTCTCACTGCCTCCTGGAACTCCTTCAAATGCCCCAGACAATTTGGCCCTCTCTGCTTTCCTGCGGACTCCATCCTCAAAAGCACCTGTTTTCGCTTTCGGCAGCCTCCGGAGCAAAAAAGACAAACGTCCAGCTTTTGCTGCCACAGCAAAGGTGCCAGCGGGGAAAAGTAATGCTGGTTCTCACTGCCTCCTGGAACCTCTTCAAATGCCACAGACAATTTGGCCCTCTCTGCTTTCCTGCGGACTCCATCCTCAAAAGCACCTGTTTTCGCTTTCGGCAGCCTCCAGAGCAAAAAAGACAAACGTCCAGCTTTTGCTGCCACAGCAAAGGTGCCAGCGGGGAAAAGTAATGCTGGTTCTCACTGCCTCCTGGAACCCTTTCAAATGCCACAGACAATTTGGCCCTCTCTGCTTTCCTGCGGACTCCATCCTCAAAAGCACCTGTTTTCGCTTTCGGCAGCCTCCGGAGCAAAAAAGACAAACGTCCAGCTTTTGCTGCCACAGCAAAGGTGCCAGCGGGGAAAAGTAATGCTGGTTCTCACTGCCTCCTGGAACCCTTTCAAATGCCCCAGACAATTTGGCCCTCTCTGCTTTCCTGCGGACTCCATCCTCAAAAGCACCTGTTTTCGCTTTCGGCAGCCTCCGGAGCAAAAAAGACAAACGTCCAGCTTTTGCTGCCACAACAAAGGTGCCAGCGGGGAAAAGTAATGCTGGTTCTCACTGCCTCCTGGAACCCTTTCAAATGCCCCAGACAATTTGGCCCTCTCTGCTTTCCTGCGGACTCCATCCTCAAAAGCACCTGTTTTCGCTTTCGGCAACCTCCGGAGCAAAAAAGACAAACGTCCAGCTTTTGCTGCCACAGCAAAGGTGCCAGCGGGGAAAAGTAATGCTGGTTCTCACTGCCTCCTGGAACTCTTTCAAATGCCACAGACAATTTGGCCCTCTCTGCTTTCCTGCGGACTCCATCCTCAAAAGCACCTATTTTCGCTTTCGGCAGCCTCCGGAGCATAATAGACAAACGTCCAGCTTTTGCTGCCACAGCAAAGGTGCCAGCGGGGAAAAGTAATGCTGGTTCTCACTGCCTCCTGGAACCCTTTCAAATGCCACAGACAATTTGGCCCTCTCTGCTTTCCTGTGGACTCCATCCTCAAAAGCACCTGTTTTCGCTTTCGGCAACCTCCGGAGCAAAAAAGACAAACGTCCAGCTTTTGCTGCCACAGCAAAGGTGCCAGCGGGGAAAAGTAATGCTGGTTCTCACTGCCTCCTGGAACCCTTTCAAATGCCACAGACAATTTGGCCCTCTCTGCTTTCCTGCGGACTCCATCCTCAAAAGCACCTGTTTTCGCTTTCGGCAACCTCCGGAGCAAAAAAGACAAACGTCCAGCTTTTGCTGCCACAGCAAAGGTGCCAGCGGGGAAAAGTAATGCTGGTTCTCACTGCCTCCTGGAACCCTTTCAAATGCCACAGACAATTTGGCCCTCTCTGCTTTCCTGCGGACTCCATCCTCAAAAGCACCTGTTTTCGCTTTCGGCAACCTCCGGAGCAAAAAAGACAAACGTCCAGCTTTTGCTGCCACAACAAAGGTGCCAGCGGGGAAAAGTAATGCTGGTTCTCACTGCCTCCTGGAACCCTTTCAAATGCCACAGACAATTTGGCCCTCTCTGCTTTCCTGCGGACTCCATCCTCAAAAGCACCTGTTTTCGCTTTCGGCAGCCTCCGGAGCAAAAAAGACAAACGTCCAGCTTTTGCTGCCACAGCAAAGGTGCCAGCGGGGAAAAGTAATGCTGGTTCTCACTGCTTCCTGGAACCTCTTCAAATGCCCCAGACAATTTGGCCCTCTCTGCTTTCCTGCGGACTCTATCCTCAAAAGCGCCTTTTTTCACTTTCGGCGCCCTCCGGTGGTAAAAAGACAAACGTCCAGCTTTTGCTGCCACAGCAAAGGTGCCAGCGGGGAAAAGTAATGCTGGTTCTCACTGCCTCCTGGAACCCTTTCAAATGCCACAGACAATTTGGCCCTCTCTGCTTTCCTGCGGACTCCATCCTCAAAAGCACCTGTTTTCGCTTTCGGCAGCCTCCGGAGCAAAAAAGACAAACGTCCAGCTTTTGCTGCCACAGCAAAGGTGCCAGCGGGGAAAAGTAATGCTGGTTCTCACTGCCTCCTGGAACCCTTTCAAATGCCCCAGACAATTTGGCCCTCTCTGCTTTCCTGCGGACTCCATCCTCAAAAGCACCTGTTTTCGCTTTCGGCAGCCTCCGGAGCAAAAAAGACAAACGTCCAGCTTTTGCTGCCACAGCAAAGGTGCCAGCGGGGAAAAGTAATGCTGGTTCTCACTGCCTCCTGGAACCCTTTCAAATGCACCAGACAATTAAGCCCTCTCTGCTTTCCTGCGGAATCTATCCTCAAAAGCGCCTTTTTTCACTTTCGGCGCCCTCCGGTGGTAAAAAGACAAACGTCCAGCTTTTGCTGCCACAGCAAAGGTGCCAGCGGGGAAAAGTGATGCTGGTTCTCACTGCCTCCTGGAACTCTTTCAAATGCCACAGACAATTTGGCCCTCTCTGCTTTCCTGCGGACTCCATCCTCAAAAGCACCTATTTTCGCTTTCGGCAGCCTCCGGAGCAAAAAAGACAAACGTCCAGCTTTTGCTGCCACAGCAAAGGTGCCAGCGGGGAAAAGTAATGCTGGTTCTCACTGCCTCCTGGAACCCTTTCAAATGCCACAGACAATTTGGCCCTCTCTGCTTTCCTGCGGACTCCATCCTCAAAAGCACCTGTTTTCGCTTTCGGCAACCTCCGGAGCAAAAAAGACAAACGTCCAGCTTTTGCTGCCACAGCAAAGGTGCCAGCGGGGAAAAGTAATGCTGGTTCTCACTGCCTCCTGGAACCTGTTCAAATGCCCCAGACAATTTGGCCCTCTCTGCTTTCCTGCGGACTCCATCCTCAAAAGCACCTGTTTTCGCTTTCGGCAGCCTCCGGAGCAAAAAAGACAAACGTCCAGCTTTTGCTGCCACAGCAAAGGTGCCAGCGGGGAAAAGTAATGCTGGTTCTAACTGCCTCCTGGAACCCTTTCAAATGCCACAGACAATTTGGCCCTCTCTGCTTTCCTGCGGACTCCATCCTCAAAAGAACCTATTTTCGCTTTCGGCAGCCTCCGGAGCAAAAAAAGACAAACGTCCAGCTTTTGCTGCCACAGCAAAGGTGCCAGCGGGGAAAAGTAATGCTGGTTCTCACTGCCTCCTGGAACCCTTTCAAATGCCACAGACAATTTGGCCCTCTCTGCTTTCCTGCGGACTCCATCCTCAAAAGCACCTGTTTTCGCTTTCGGCAGCCTCCGGAGCAAAAAAGACAAACGTCCAGCTTTTGCTGCCACAGCAAAGGTGCCAGCGGGGAAAAGTAATGCTGGTTCTCACTGCCTCCTGGAACTCCTTCAAATGCCCCAGACAATTTGGCCCTCTCTGCTTTCCTGCGGACTCCATCCTCAAAAGCACCTGTTTTCGCTTTCGGCAGCCTCCGGAGCAAAAAAGACAAACGTCCAGCTTTTGCTGCCACAGCAAAGGTGCCAGCGGGGAAAAGTAATGCTGGTTCTCACTGCCTCCTGGAACCTCTTCAAATGCCCCAGACAATTTGGCCCTCTCTGCTTTCCTGCGGACTCCATCCTCAAAAGCACCTGTTTTCGCTTTCGGCAGCCTCCGGAGCAAAAAAGACAAACGTCCAGCTTTTGCTGCCACAGCAAAGGTGCCAGCGGGGAAAGTAATGCTGGTTCTCACTGCCTCCTGGAACTCTTTCAAATGCCACAGACAATTTGGCCCTCTCTGCTTTCCTGCGGACTCCATCCTCAAAAGCACCTATTTTCGCTTTCGGCAGCCTCCGGAGCATAATAGACAAACGTCCAGCTTTTGCCGCCACAGCAAAGGTGCCAGCGGGGAAAAGTAATGCTGGTTCTCACTGCCTCCTGGAACCCTTTCAAATGCCACAGACAATTTGGCCCTCTCTGCTTTCCTGTGGACTCCATCCTCAAAAGCACCTGTTTTCGCTTTCGGCAAAGTCCGGAGCAAAAAAGACAAACGTCCAGCTTTTGCTGCCACAGCAAAGGTGCCAGCGGGGAAAAGTAATGCTGGTTCTCACTGCCTCCTGGAACCCTTTCAAATGCCACAGACAATTTGGCCCTCTCTGCTTTCCTGCGGACTCCATCCTCAAAAGCACCTGTTTTCGCTTTCGGCAGCCTCCGGAGCAAAAAAGACAAACGTCCAGCTTTTGCTGCCACAGCAAAGGTGCCAGCGGGGAAAAGTAATGCTGGTTCTCACTGCCTCCTGGAACCCTTTCAAATGCCACAGACAATTTGGCCCTCTCTGCTTTCCTGCGGACTCCATCCTCAAAAGCACCTGTTTTCGCTTTCGGCAACCTCCGGAGCAAAAAAGACAAACGTCCAGCTTTTGCTGCCACAGCAAAGGTGCCAGCGGGGAAAAGTAATGCTGGTTCTCACTGCCTCCTGGAACCCTTTCAAATGCCACAGACAATTTGGCCCTCTCTGCTTTCCTGCGGACTCCATCCTCAAAAGCACCTGTTTTCGCTTTCGGCAGCCTCCGGAGCAAAAAAGACAAACGTCCAGCTTTTGCTGCCACAGCAAAGGTGCCAGCGGGGAAAAGTAATGCTGGTTCTCACTGCTTCCTGGAACCTCTTCAAATGCCCCAGACAATTTGGCCCTCTCTGCTTTCCTGCGGACTCTATCCTCAAAAGCGCCTTTTTTCACTTTCGGCGCCCTCCGGTGGTAAAAAGACAAACGTCCAGCTTTTGCTGCCACAGCAAAGGTGCCAGCGGGGAAAAGTAATGCTGGTTCTCACTGCCTCCTGGAACTCTTTCAAATGCCACAGACAATTTGGCCCTCTCTGCTTTCCTGCGGACTCCATCCTCAAAAGCACCTGTTTTCGCTTTCGGCAGCCTCCGGAGCAAAAAAGACAAACGTCCAGCTTTTGCTGCCACAGCAAAGGTGCCAGCGGGGAAAAGTAATGCTGGTTCTCACTGCCTCCTGGAACCCTTTCAAATGCCACAGACAATTTGGCCCTCTCTGCTTTCCTGCGGACTCCATCCTCAAAAGCACCTGTTTTCGCTTTCGGCAGCCTCCGGAGCAAAAAAGACAAACGTCCAGCTTTTGCTGCCACAGCAAAGGTGCCAGCGGGGAAAAGTAATGCTGGTTCTCACTGCCTCCTGGAACCCTTTCAAATGCCACAGACAATTTGGCCCTCTCTGCTTTCCTGCGGACTCCATCCTCAAAAGCACCTGTTTTCGCTTTCGGCAGCCTCCGGAGCAAAAAAGACAAACGTCCAGCTTTTGCTGCCACAGCAAAGGTGCCAGCGGGGAAAAGTAATGCTGGTTCTCACTGCCTCCTGGAACTCTTTCAAATGCCACAGACAATTTGGCCCTCTCTGCTTTCCTGCGGACTCCATTCAAAAGCACCTGTTTTCGCTTTCGGCAACCTCCGGAGCAAAAAAGACAAACGTCCAGCTTTTGTTGCCACAGCAAAGGTGCCAGCGGGGAAAAGTAATGCTGGTTCTCACTGCCTCCTGGAACCCTTTCAAATGCCACAGACAATTTGGCCCTCTCTGCTTTCCTGCGGACTCCATCCTCAAAAGCACCTGTTTTCGCTTTTGGCAACCTCCGGAGCAAAAAAGACAAACGTCCAGCTTTTGCTGCCACAGCAAAGGTGCCAGCGGGGAAAAGTAATGCTGGTTCTCACTGCCTCCTGGAACCCTTTCAAATGCCACAGACAATTTGGCCCTCTCTGCTTTCCTGCGGACTCCATCCTCAAAAGCACCTGTTTTCGCTTTCGGCAGCCTCCGGAGCAAAAAAGACAAACGTCCAGCTTTTGCTGCCACAGCAAAGGTGCCAGCGGGGAAAAGTAATGCTGGTTCTCACTGCCTCCTGGAACCCTTTCAAATGCCACAGACAATTTGGCCCTCTCTGCTTTCCTGCGGACTCCATCCTCAAAAGCACCTGTTTTCGCTTTTGGCAGCCTCCGGAGCAAAAAAGACAAACGTCCAGCTTTTGCTGCCACAGCAAAGGTGCCAGCGGGGAAAAGTAATGCTGGTTCTCACTGCCTCCTGGAACCCTTTCAAATGCCACAGACAATTTGGCCCTCTCTGCTTTCCTGCGGACTCCATCCTCAAAAGCACCTGTTTTCGCTTTCGGCAGCCTCCGGAGCAAAAAAGACAAACGTCCAGCTTTTGCTGCCACAGCAAAGGTGCCAGCGGGGAAAAGTAATGCTGGTTCTCACTGCCTCCTGGAACCTCTTCAAATGCCCCTGACAATTTGGCCCTCTCTGCTTTCCTGCGGACTCTATCCTCAAAAGCGCCTTTTTTCACTTTTGGCGCCCTCCGGTGGTAAAAAGAAAAACGTCCAGCTTTTGCTGCCACAGCAAAGGTGCCAGCGGGGAAAAGTAATGCTGGTTCTCACTGCCTCCTGGAACTCTTTCAAATGCCACAGACAATTTGGCCCTCTCTGCTTTCCTGCGGACTCCATTCAAAAGCACCTGTTTTCGCTTTCGGCAACCTCCGGAGCAAAAAAGACAAACGTCCAGCTTTTGTTGCCACAGCAAAGGTGCCAGCGGGGAAAAGTAATGCTGGTTCTCACTGCCTCCTGGAACCCTTTCAAATGCCACAGACAATTTGGCCCTCTCTGCTTTCCTGCGGACTCCATCCTCAAAAGCACCTGTTTTCGCTTTTGGCAACCTCCGGAGCAAAAAAGACAAACGTCCAGCTTTTGCTGCCACAGCAAAGGTGCCAGCGGGGAAAAGTAATGCTGGTTCTCACTGCCTCCTGGAACCCTTTCAAATGCCACAGACAATTTGGCCCTCTCTGCTTTCCTGCGGACTCCATCCTCAAAAGCACCTGTTTTCGCTTTCGGCAGCCTCCGGAGCAAAAAAGACAAACGTCCAGCTTTTGCTGCCACAGCAAAGGTGCCAGCGGGGAAAAGTAATGCTGGTTCTCACTGCCTCCTGGAACCCTTTCAAATGCCACAGACAATTTGGCCCTCTCTGCTTTCCTGCGGACTCCATCCTCAAAAGCACCTGTTTTCGCTTTTGGCAGCCTCTGGAGCAAAAAAGACAAACGTCCAGCTTTTGCTGCCACAGCAAAGGTGCCAGCGGGGAAAAGTAATGCTGGTTCTCACTGCCTCCTGGAACCCTTTCAAATGCCACAGACAATTTGGCCCTCTCTGCTTTCCTGCGGACTCCATCCTCAAAAGCACCTGTTTTCGCTTTCGGCAGCGTCCGGAGCAAAAAAGACAAACGTCCAGCTTTTGCTGCCACAGCAAAGGTGCCAGCGGGGAAAAGTAATGCTGGTTCTCACTGCCTCCTGGAACCCTTTCAAATGCCCCAGACAATTTGGCCCTCTCTGCTTTCCTGCGGACTCCATCCTCAAAAGCACCTGTTTTCGCTTTCGGCAGCGTCCGGAGCAAAAAAGACAAACGTCCAGCTTTTGCTGCCACAGCAAAGGTGCCAGCGGGGAAAAGTAATGCTGGTTCTCACTGCCTCCTGGAACCTCTTCAAATGCCACAGACAATTTGGCCCTCTCTGCTTTCCTGCGGACTCCATCCTCAAAAGCACCTGTTTTCGCTTTCGGCAGCCTCCGGAGCAAAAAAGACAAACGTCCAGCTTTTGCTGCCACAGCAAAGGTGCCAGCGGGGAAAAGTAATGCTGGTTCTCACTGCCTCCTGGAACCCTTTCAAATGCCCCAGACAATTAAGCCCTCTCTGCTTTCCTGCGGACTCTATCCTCAAAAGCGACTTTTTTCACTTTCGGCGCCCTCCGGTGGTAAAAAGACAAACGTCCAGCTTTTGCTGCCACAGCAAAGGTGCCAGCGGGGAAAAGTAATGCTGGTTCTCACTGCCTCCTGGAACCCTTTCAAATGCCACAGACAATTTGGCCCTCTCTGCTTTCCTGCGGACTCCATCCTCAAAAGCACCTGTTTTCGCTTTCGGCAGCCTCCGGAGCAAAAAAGACAAACGTCCAGCTTTTGCTGCCACAGCAAAGGTGCCAGCGGGGAAAAGTAATGCTGGTTCTCACTGCCTCCTGGAACCCTTTCAAATGCCACAGACAATTTGGCCCTCTCTGCTTTCCTGCGGACTCCATCCTCAAAAGCACCTGTTTTCGCTTTCGGCAGCCTCCGGAGCAAAAAAGACAAACGTCCAGCTTTTGCTGCCACAGCAAAGGTGCCAGCGGGGAAAAGTAATGCTGGTTCTCACTGCCTCCTGGAACCCTTTCAAATGCCACAGACAATTTGGCCCTCTCTGCTTTCCTGCGGACTGCATCCTCAAAAGCACCTGTTTTCGCTTTCGGCAGCCTCCGGAGCAAAAAAGACAAACGTCCAGCTTTTGCTGCCACAGCAAAGGTGCCAGCGGGGAAAAGTAATGCTGGTTCTCACTGCCTCCTGGAACCCTTTCAAATGCCCCAGACAATTAAGCCCTCTCTGCTTTCCTGCGGACTCCATCCTCAAAAGCACCTGTTTTCACTTTCGGCGCCCTCCGGTGGTAAAAAGACAAACGTCCAGCTTTTGCTGCCACAGCAAAGGTGCCAGCGGGGAAAAGTAATGCTGGTTCTCACTGCCTCCTGGAACCCTTTCAAATGCCACAGACAATTTGGCCCTCTCTGCTTTCCTGCGGACTCCATCCTCAAAAGCACCTGTTTTCGCTTTCGGCAGCCTCCGGAGCAAAAAAGACAAACGTCCAGCTTTTGCTGTCACAGCAAAGGTGCCAGCGGGGAAAAGTAATGCTGGTTCTCACTGCCTCCTGGAACCCTTTCAAATGCCACAGACAATTTGGCCCTCTCTGCTTTCCTGCGGACTCCATCCTCAAAAGCACCTGTTTTCGCTTTTGGCAACCTCCGGAGCAAAAAAGACAAACGTCCAGCTTTTGCTGCCACAGCAAAGGTGCCAGCGGGGAAAAGTAATGCTGGTTCTCACTGCCTCCTGGAACCCTTTCAAATGCCACAGACAATTTGGCCCTCTCTGCTTTCCTGCGGACTCCATCCTCAAAAGCACCTGTTTTCGCTTTCGGCAGCCTCCGGAGCAAAAAAGACAAACGTCCAGCTTTTGCTGCCACAGCAAAGGTGCCAGCGGGGAAAAGTAATGCTGGTTCTCACTGCCTCCTGGAACCTCTTCAAATGCCCCTGACAATTTGGCCCTCTCTGCTTTCCTGCGGACTCTATCCTCAAAAGCGCCTTTTTTCACTTTTGGCGCCCTCCGGTGGTAAAAAGACAAACGTCCAGCTTTTGCTGCCACAGCAAAGGTGCCAGCGGGGAAAAGTAATGCTGGTTCTCACTGCCTCCTGGAACCCTTTCAAATGCCACAGACAATTTGGCCCTCTCTGCTTTCCTGCGGACTCCATCCTCAAAAGCACCTGTTTTCGCTTTCGGCAGCCTCCGGAGCAAAAAAGACAAACGTCCAGCTTTTGCTGCCACAGCAAAGGTGCCAGCGGGGAAAAGTAATGCTGGTTCTCACTGCCTCCTGGAACCTCTTCAAATGCCCCTGACAATTTGGCCCTCTCTGCTTTCCTGCGGACTCTATCCTCAAAAGCGCCTTTTTTCACTTTTGGCGCCCTCCGGTGGTAAAAAGACAAACGTCCAGCTTTTGCTGCCACAGCAAAGGTGCCAGCGGGGAAAAGTAATGCTGGTTCTCACTGCCTCCTGGAACCCTTTCAAATGCCACAGACAATTTGGCCCTCTCTGCTTTCCTGCGGACTCCATCCTCAAAAGCACCTGTTTTCGCTTTTGGCAGCCTCCGGAGCAAAAAAGACAAACGTCCAGCTTTTGCTGCCACAGCAAAGGTGCCAGCGGGGAAAAGTAATGCTGGTTCTCACTGCCTCCTGGAACCCTTTCAAATGCCACAGACAATTTGGCCCTCTCTGCTTTCCTGCGGACTCCATCCTCAAAAGCACCTGTTTTCGCTTTCGGCAGCCTCCGGAGCAAAAAAGACAAACGTCCAGCTTTTGCTGCCACAGCAAAGGTGCCAGCGGGGAAAAGTAATGCTGGTTCTCACTGCCTCCTGGAACCTCTTCAAATGCCCCTGACAATTTGGCCCTCTCTGCTTTCCTGCGGACTCTATCCTCAAAAGCGCCTTTTTTCACTTTTGGCGCCCTCCGGTGGTAAAAAGACAAACGTCCAGCTTTTGCTGCCACAGCAAAGGTGCCAGCGGGGAAAAGTAATGCTGGTTCTCACTGCCTCCTGGAACCCTTTCAAATGCCACAGACAATTTGGCCCTCTCTGCTTTCCTGCGGACTCCATCCTCAAAAGCACCTGTTTTCGCTTTCGGCAGCCTCCGGAGCAAAAAAGACAAACGTCCAGCTTTTGCTGCCACAGCAAAGGTGCCAGCGGGGAAAAGTAATGCTGGTTCTCACTGCCTCCTGGAACCTCTTCAAATGCCCCTGACAATTTGGCCCTCTCTGCTTTCCTGCGGACTCTATCCTCAAAAGCGCCTTTTTTCACTTTTGGCGCCCTCCGGTGGTAAAAAGACAAACGTCCAGCTTTTGCTGCCACAGCAAAGGTGCCAGCGGGGAAAAGTAATGCTGGTTCTCACTGCCTCCTGGAACCCTTTCAAATGCCACAGACAATTTGGCCCTCTCTGCTTTCCTGCGGACTGCATCCTCAAAAGCACCTGTTTTCGCTTTCGGCAGCCTCCGGAGCAAAAAAGACAAACGTCCAGCTTTTGCTGCCACAGCAAAGGTGCCAGCGGGGAAAAGTAATGCTGGTTCTCACTGCCTCCTGGAACCCTTTCAAATGCCCCAGACAATTAAGCCCTCTCTGCTTTCCTGCGGACTCCATCCTCAAAAGCACCTGTTTTCACTTTCGGCGCCCTCCGGTGGTAAAAAGACAAACGTCCAGCTTTTGCTGCCACAGCAAAGGTGCCAGCGGGGAAAAGTAATGCTGGTTCTCACTGCCTCCTGGAACCCTTTCAAATGCCACAGACAATTTGGCCCTCTCTGCTTTCCTGCGGACTCCATCCTCAAAAGCACCTGTTTTCGCTTTCGGCAGCCTCCGGAGCAAAAAAGACAAACGTCCAGCTTTTGCTGTCACAGCAAAGGTGCCAGCGGGGAAAAGTAATGCTGGTTCTCACTGCCTCCTGGAACCCTTTCAAATGCCACAGACAATTTGGCCCTCTCTGCTTTCCTGCGGACTCCATCCTCAAAAGCACCTGTTTTCGCTTTTGGCAGCCTCCGGAGCAAAAAAGACAAACGTCCAGCTTTTGCTGCCACAGCAAAGGTGCCAGCGGGGAAAAGTAATGCTGGTTCTCACTGCCTCCTGGAACCCTTTCAAATGCCACAGACAATTTGGCCCTCTCTGCTTTCCTGCGGACTCCATCCTCAAAAGCACCTGTTTTCGCTTTCGGCAGCCTCCGGAGCAAAAAAGACAAACGTCCAGCTTTTGCTGCCACAGCAAAGGTGCCAGCGGGGAAAAGTAATGCTGGTTCTCACTGCCTCCTGGAACCTCTTCAAATGCCCCTGACAATTTGGCCCTCTCTGCTTTCCTGCGGACTCTATCCTCAAAAGCGCCTTTTTTCACTTTTGGCGCCCTCCGGTGGTAAAAAGACAAACGTCCAGCTTTTGCTGCCACAGCAAAGGTGCCAGCGGGGAAAAGTAATGCTGGTTCTCACTGCCTCCTGGAACTCTTTCAAATGCCACAGACAATTTGGCCCTCTCTGCTTTCCTGCGGACTCCATTCAAAAGCACCTGTTTTCGCTTTCGGCAACCTCCGGAGCAAAAAAGACAAACGTCCAGCTTTTGTTGCCACAGCAAAGGTGCCAGCGGGGAAAAGTAATGCTGGTTCTCACTGCCTCCTGGAACCCTTTCAAATGCCACAGACAATTTGGCCCTCTCTGCTTTCCTGCGGACTCCATCCACAAAAGCACCTGTTTTCGCTTTTGGCAACCTCCGGAGCAAAAAAGACAAACGTCCAGCTTTTGCTGCCACAGCAAAGGTGCCAGCGGGGAAAAGTAATGCTGGTTCTCACTGCCTCCTGGAACCCTTTCAAATGCCACAGACAATTTGGCCCTCTCTGCTTTCCTGCGGACTCCATCCTCAAAAGCACCTGTTTTCGCTTTCGGCAGCCTCCGGAGCAAAAAAGACAAACGTCCAGCTTTTGCTGCCACAGCAAAGGTGCCAGCGGGGAAAAGTAATGCTGGTTCTCACTGCCTCCTGGAACCCTTTCAAATGCCACAGACAATTTGGCCCTCTCTGCTTTCCTGCGGACTCCATCCTCAAAAGCACCTGTTTTCGCTTTTGGCAGCCTCCGGAGCAAAAAAGACAAACGTCCAGCTTTTGCTGCCACAGCAAAGGTGCCAGCGGGGAAAAGTAATGCTGGTTCTCACTGCCTCCTGGAACCCTTTCAAATGCCACAGACAATTTGGCCCTCTCTGCTTTCCTGCGGACTCCATCCTCAAAAGCACCTGTTTTCGCTTTCGGCAGCGTCCGGAGCAAAAAAGACAAACGTCCAGCTTTTGCTGCCACAGCAAAGGTGCCAGCGGGGAAAAGTAATGCTGGTTCTCACTGCCTCCTGGAACCCTTTCAAATGCCCCAGACAATTTGGCCCTCTCTGCTTTCCTGCGGACTCCATCCTCAAAAGCACCTGTTTTCGCTTTCGGCAGCGTCCGGAGCAAAAAAGACAAACGTCCAGCTTTTGCTGCCACAGCAAAGGTGCCAGCGGGGAAAAGTAATGCTGGTTCTCACTGCCTCCTGGAACCTCTTCAAATGCCACAGACAATTTGGCCCTCTCTGCTTTCCTGCGGACTCCATCCTCAAAAGCACCTGTTTTCGCTTTCGGCAGCCTCCGGAGCAAAAAAGACAAACGTCCAGCTTTTGCTGCCACAGCAAAGGTGCCAGCGGGGAAAAGTAATGCTGGTTCTCACTGCCTCCTGGAACCCTTTCAAATGCCCCAGACAATTAAGCCCTCTCTGCTTTCCTGCGGACTCTATCCTCAAAAGCGACTTTTTTCACTTTCGGCGCCCTCCGGTGGTAAAAAGACAAACGTCCAGCTTTTGCTGCCACAGCAAAGGTGCCAGCGGGGAAAAGTAATGCTGGTTCTCACTGCCTCCTGGAACCCTTTCAAATGCCACAGACAATTTGGCCCTCTCTGCTTTCCTGCGGACTCCATCCTCAAAAGCACCTGTTTTCGCTTTCGGCAGCCTCCGGAGCAAAAAAGACAAACGTCCAGCTTTTGCTGCCACAGCAAAGGTGCCAGCGGGGAAAAGTAATGCTGGTTCTCACTGCCTCCTGGAACCCTTTCAAATGCCACAGACAATTTGGCCCTCTCTGCTTTCCTGCGGACTCCATCCTCAAAAGCACCTGTTTTCGCTTTCGGCAGCCTCCGGAGCAAAAAAGACAAACGTCCAGCTTTTGCTGCCACAACAAAGGTGCCAGCGGGGAAAAGTAATGCTGGTTCTCACTGCCTCCTGGAACCCTTTCAAATGCCACAGACAATTTGGCCCTCTCTGCTTTCCTGCGGACTCCATCCTCAAAAGCACCTGTTTTCGCTTTCGGCAGCCTCCGGAGCAAAAAAGACAAACGTCCAGCTTTTGCTGCCACAGCAAAGGTGCCAGCGGGGAAAAGTAATGCTGGTTCTCACTGCCTCCTGGAACCTCTTCAAATGCCCCAGACAATTTGGCCCTCTCTGCTTTCCTGCGGACTCCATCCTCAAAAGCACCTGTTTTCGCTTTCGGCAGCCTCCGGAGCAAAAAAGACAAACGTCCAGCTTTTGCTGCCACAGCAAAGGTGCCAGCGGGGAAAAGTAATGCTGGTTCTCACTGCCTCCTGGAACCCTTTCAAATGCCACAGACAATTTGGCCCTCTCTGCTTTCCTGCGGACTCCATCCTCAAAAGCACCTGTTTTCGCTTTCGGCAGCCTCCGGAGCAAAAAAGACAAACGTCCAGCTTTTGCTGCCACAGCAAAGGTGCCAGCGGGGAAAAGTAATGCTGGTTCTCACTGCCTCCTGGAACCCTTTCAAATGCCACAGACAATTTGGCCCTCTCTGCTTTCCTGCGGACTCCATCCTCAAAAGCACCTGTTTTCGCTTTCGGCAGCCTCCGGAGCAAAAAAGACAAACGTCCAGCTTTTGCTGCCACAGCAAAGGTGCCAGCGGGGAAAAGTAATGCTGGTTCTCACTGCCTCCTGGAACCCTTTCAAATGCCACAGACAATTTGGCCCTCTCTGCTTTCCTGCGGACTGCATCCTCAAAAGCACCTGTTTTCGCTTTCGGCAGCCTCCGGAGCAAAAAAGACAAACGTCCAGCTTTTGCTGCCACAGCAAAGGTGCCAGCGGGGAAAAGTAATGCTGGTTCTCACTGCCTCCTGGAACCCTTTCAAATGCCCCAGACAATTAAGCCCTCTCTGCTTTCCTGCGGACTCCATCCTCAAAAGCACCTGTTTTCACTTTCGGCGCCCTCCGGTGGTAAAAAGACAAACGTCCAGCTTTTGCTGCCACAGCAAAGGTGCCAGCGGGGAAAAGTAATGCTGGTTCTCACTGCCTCCTGGAACCCTTTCAAATGCCACAGACAATTTGGCCCTCTCTGCTTTCCTGCGGACTCCATCCTCAAAAGCACCTGTTTTCGCTTTCGGCAGCCTCCGGAGCAAAAAAGACAAACGTCCAGCTTTTGCTGTCACAGCAAAGGTGCCAGCGGGGAAAAGTAATGCTGGTTCTCACTGCCTCCTGGAACCCTTTCAAATGCCACAGACAATTTGGCCCTCTCTGCTTTCCTGCGGACTCCATCCTCAAAAGCACCTGTTTTCGCTTTCGGCAGCCTCCGGAGCAAAAAAGACAAACGTCCAGCTTTTGCTGCCACAGCAAAGGTGCCAGCGGGGAAAAGTAATGCTGGTTCTCACTGCCTCCTGGAACCCTTTCAAATGCCACAGACAATTTGGCCCTCTCTGCTTTCCTGCGGACTCCATCCTCAAAAGAACCTATTTTCGCTTTCGGCAGCCTCCGGAGCAAAAAAAGACAAACGTCCAGCTTTTGCTGCCACAGCAAAGGTGCCAGCGGGGAAAAGTAATGCTGGTTCTCACTGCCTCCTGGAACCCTTTCAAATGCCACAGACAATTTGGCCCTCTCTGCTTTCCTGCGGACTCCATCCTCAAAAGCACCTGTTTTCGCTTTCGGCAGCCTCCGGAGCAAAAAAGACAAACGTCCAGCTTTTGCTGCCACAGCAAAGGTGCCAGCGGGGAAAAGTAATGCTGGTTCTCACTGCCTCCTGGAACTCCTTCAAATGCCCCAGACAATTTGGCCCTCTCTGCTTTCCTGCGGACTCCATCCTCAAAAGCACCTGTTTTCGCTTTCGGCAGCCTCCGGAGCAAAAAAGACAAACGTCCAGTATTTGCTGCCACAGCAAAGGTGCCAGCGGGGAAAAGTAATGCTGGTTCTCACTGCCTCCTGGAACCTCTTCAAATGCCCCAGACAATTTGGCCCTCTCTGCTTTCCTGCGGACTCCATCCTCAAAAGCACCTGTTTTCGCTTTTGGCAACCTCCGGAGCAAAAAAGACAAACGTCCAGCTTTTGCTGCCACAGCAAAGGTGCCAGCGGGGAAAAGTAATGCTGGTTCTCACTGCCTCCTGGAACCCTTTCAAATGCCACAGACAATTTGGCCCTCTCTGCTTTCCTGTGGACTCCATCCTCAAAAGCACCTGTTTTCGCTTTCGGCAGCCTCCGGAGCAAAAAAGACAAACGTCCAGCTTTTGCTGCCACAGCAAAGGTGCCAGCGGGGAAAAGTAATGCTGGTTCTCACTGCCTCCTGGAACCCTTTCAAATGCCACAGACAATTTGGCCCTCTCTGCTTTCCTGCGGACTCCATCCTCAAAAGCACCTGTTTTCGCTTTCGGCAGCCTCCGGAGCAAAAAAAGACAAACGTCCAGCTTTTGCTGCCACAGCAAAGGTGCCAGCGGGGAAAAGTAATGCTGGTTCTCACTGCCTCCTGGAACCCTTTCAAATGCCACAGACAATTTGGCCCTCTCTGCTTTCCTGCGGACTCCATCCTCAAAAGCACCTGTTTTCGCTTTCGGCAGCCTCCGGAGCAAAAAAGACAAACGTCCAGCTTTTGCTGCCACAGCATAGGTGCCAGCGGGGAAAAGTAATGCTGGTTCTCACTGCCTCCTGGAACTCCTTCAAATGCCCCAGACAATTTGGCCCTCTCTGCTTTCCTGCGGACTCCATCCTCAAAAGCACCTGTTTTCGCTTTCGGCAGCCTCCGGAGCAAAAAAGACAAACGTCCAGCTTTTGCTGCCACAGCAAAGGTGCCAGCGGGGAAAAGTAATGCTGGTTCTCACTGCCTCCTGGAACCTCTTCAAATGCCACAGACAATTTGGCCCTCTCTGCTTTCCTGCGGACTCCATCCTCAAAAGCACCTGTTTTCGCTTTCGGCAGCCTCCAGAGCAAAAAAGACAAACGTCCAGCTTTTGCTGCCACAGCAAAGGTGCCAGCGGGGAAAAGTAATGCTGGTTCTCACTGCCTCCTGGAACCCTTTCAAATGCCACAGACAATTTGGCCCTCTCTGCTTTCCTGCGGACTCCATCCTCAAAAGCACCTGTTTTCGCTTTCGGCAGCCTCCGGAGCAAAAAAGACAAACGTCCAGCTTTTGCTGCCACAGCAAAGGTGCCAGCGGGGAAAAGTAATGCTGGTTCTCACTGCCTCCTGGAACCCTTTCAAATGCCCCAGACAATTTGGCCCTCTCTGCTTTCCTGCGGACTCCATCCTCAAAAGCACCTGTTTTCGCTTTCGGCAGCCTCCGGAGCAAAAAAGACAAACGTCCAGCTTTTGCTGCCACAACAAAGGTGCCAGCGGGGAAAAGTAATGCTGGTTCTCACTGCCTCCTGGAACCCTTTCAAATGCCCCAGACAATTTGGCCCTCTCTGCTTTCCTGCGGACTCCATCCTCAAAAGCACCTGTTTTCGCTTTCGGCAACCTCCGGAGCAAAAAAGACAAACGTCCAGCTTTTGCTGCCACAGCAAAGGTGCCAGCGGGGAAAAGTAATGCTGGTTCTCACTGCCTCCTGGAACTCTTTCAAATGCCACAGACAATTTGGCCCTCTCTGCTTTCCTGCGGACTCCATCCTCAAAAGCACCTATTTTCGCTTTCGGCAGCCTCCGGAGCATAATAGACAAACGTCCAGCTTTTGCTGCCACAGCAAAGGTGCCAGCGGGGAAAAGTAATGCTGGTTCTCACTGCCTCCTGGAACCCTTTCAAATGCCCCAGACAATTTGGCCCTCTCTGCTTTCCTGTGGACTCCATCCTCAAAAGCACCTGTTTTCGCTTTCGGCAACCTCCGGAGCAAAAAAGACAAACGTCCAGCTTTTGCTGCCACAGCAAAGGTGCCAGCGGGGAAAAGTAATGCTGGTTCTCACTGCCTCCTGGAACCCTTTCAAATGCCACAGACAATTTGGCCCTCTCTGCTTTCCTGCGGACTCCATCCTCAAAAGCACCTGTTTTCGCTTTCGGCAACCTCCGGAGCAAAAAAGACAAACGTCCAGCTTTTGCTGCCACAGCAAAGGTGCCAGCGGGGAAAAGTAATGCTGGTTCTCACTGCCTCCTGGAACCCTTTCAAATGCCACAGACAATTTGGCCCTCTCTGCTTTCCTGCGGACTCCATCCTCAAAAGCACCTGTTTTCGCTTTCGGCAACCTCCGGAGCAAAAAAGACAAACGTCCAGCTTTTGCTGCCACAGCAAAGGTGCCAGCGGGGAAAAGTAATGCTGGTTCTCACTGCCTCCTGGAACCCTTTCAAATGCCACAGACAATTTGGCCCTCTCTGCTTTCCTGCGGACTCCATCCTCAAAAGCACCTGTTTTCGCTTTCGGCAGCCTCCGGAGCAAAAAAGACAAACGTCCAGCTTTTGCTGCCACAGCAAAGGTGCCAGCGGGGAAAAGTAATGCTGGTTCTCACTGCTTCCTGGAACCTCTTCAAATGCCCCAGACAATTTGGCCCTCTCTGCTTTCCTGCGGACTCTATCCTCAAAAGCGCCTTTTTTCACTTTCGGCGCCCTCCGGTGGTAAAAAGACAAACGTCCAGCTTTTGCTGCCACAGCAAAGGTGCCAGCGGGGAAAAGTAATGCTGGTTCTCACTGCCTCCTGGAACTCTTTCAAATGCCACAGACAATTTGGCCCTCTCTGCTTTCCTGCGGACTCCATCCTCAAAAGCACCTGTTTTCGCTTTCGGCAGCCTCCGGAGCAAAAAAGACAAACGTCCAGCTTTTGCTGCCACAGCAAAGGTGCCAGCGGGGAAAAGTAATGCTGGTTCTCACTGCCTCCTGGAACCCTTTCAAATGCCCCAGACAATTTGGCCCTCTCTGCTTTCCTGCGGACTCCATCCTCAAAAGCACCTGTTTTCGCTTTCGGCAACCTCCGGAGCAAAAAAGACAAACGTCCAGCTTTTGCTGCCACAGCAAAGGTGCCAGCGGGGAAAAGTAATGCTGGTTCTCACTGCCTCCTGGAACCCTTTCAAATGCCACAGACAATTTGGCCCTCTCTGCTTTCCTGCGGACTCCATCCTCAAAAGCACCTGTTTTCGCTTTCGGCAGCCTCCGGAGCAAAAAAGACAAACGTCCAGCTTTTGCTGCCACAGCAAAGGTGCCAGCGGGGAAAAGTAATGCTGGTCCTCACTGCCTCCTGGAACCTCTTCAAATGCCCCTGACAATTTGGCCCTCTCTGCTTTCCTGCGGACTCTATCCTCAAAAGCGCCTTTTTTCACTTTTGGCGCCCTCCGGTGGTAAAAAGACAAACGTCCAGCTTTTGCTGCCACAGCAAAGGTGCCAGCGGGGAAAAGTAATGCTGGTTCTCACTGCCTCCTGGAACTCTTTCAAATGCCACAGACAATTTGGCCCTCTCTGCTTTCCTGCGGACTCCATCCTCAAAAGCACCTGTTTTCGCTTTCGGCAGCCTCCGGAGCAAAAAAGACAAACGTCCAGCTTTTGCTGCCACAGCAAAGGAGCCAGCGGGGAAAAGTAATGCTGGTTCTCACTGCCTCCTGGAACCCTTTCAAATGCCCCAGACAATTTGGCCCTCTCTGCTTTCCTGCGGACCCCATCCTCAAAAGCACCTGTTTTCGCTTTCGGCAACCTCCGGAGCAAAAAAGACAAACGTCCAGCTTTTGCTGCCACAGCAAAGGTGCCAGCGGGGAAAAGTAATGCTGGTTCTCACTGCCTCCTGGAACCCTTTCAAATGCCACAGACAATTTGGCCCTCTCTGCTTTCCTGCGGACTCCATCCTCAAAAGCACCTGTTTTCGCTTTCGGCAGCCTCCGGAGCAAAAAAGACAAACGTCCAGCTTTTGCTGCCACAGCAAAGGTGCCAGCGGGGAAAAGTAATGCTGGTTCTCACTGCCTCCTGGAACCTCTTCAAATGCCCCAGACAATTTGGCCCTCTCTGCTTTCCTGCGGACTCCATCCTCAAAAGCACCTGTTTTCGCTTTTGGCAGCCTCCGGAGCAAAAAAGACAAACGTCCAGCTTTTGCTGCCACAGCAAAGGTGCCAGCGGGGAAAAGTAATGCTGGTTCTCACTGCCTCCTGGAACCCTTTCAAATGCCACAGACAATTTGGCCCTCTCTGCTTTCCTGCGGACTCCATCCTCAAAAGCACCTGTTTTCGCTTTCGGCAGCCTCCGGAGCAAAAAAGACAAACGTCCAGCTTTTGCTGCCACAGCAAAGGTGCCAGCGGGGAAAAGTAATGCTGGTTCTCACTGCCTCCTGGAACCCTTTCAAATGCCCCTGACAATTTGGCCCTCTCTGCTTTCCTGCGGACTCTATCCTCAAAAGCGCCTTTTTTCACTTTCGGCGCCCTCCGGTGGTAAAAAGACAAACGTCCAGCTTTTGCTGCCACAGCAAAGGTGCCAGCGGGGAAAAGTAATGCTGGTTCTCACTGCCTCCTGGAACCCTTTCAAATGCCCCAGACAATTTGGCCCTCTCTGCTTTCCTGCGGACTCCATCCTCAAAAGCACCTGTTTTCGCTTTCGGCAGCCTCCGGAGCAAAAAAGACAAACGTCCAGCTTTTGCTGCCACAGCAAAGGTGCCAGCGGGGAAAAGTAATGCTGGTTCTCACTGCCTCCTGGAACCCTTTCAAATGCCACAGACAATTTGGCCCTCTCTGCTTTCCTGCGGACTCCATCCTCAAAAGCACCTGTTTTCGCTTTCGGCAACCTCCGGAGCAAAAAAGACAAACGTCCAGCTTTTGCTGCCACAGCAAAGGTGCCAGCGGGGAAAAGTAATGCTGGTTCTCACTGCCTCCTGGAACTCTTTCAAATGCCACAGACAATTTGGCCCTCTCTGCTTTCCTGCGGACTCCATCCTCAAAAGCACCTATTTTCGCTTTCGGCAGCCTCCGGAGCATAAAAGACAAACGTCCAGCTTTTGCTGCCACAGCAAAGGTGCCAGCGGGGAAAAGTAATGCTGGTTCTCACTGCCTCCTGGAACCCTTTCAAATGCCACAGACAATTTGGCCCTCTCTGCTTTCCTGTGGACTCCATCCTCAAAAGCACCTGTTTTCGCTTTCGGCAACCTCCGGAGCAAAAAAGACAAACGTCCAGCTTTTGCTGCCACAGCAAAGGTGCCAGCGGGGAAAAGTAATGCTGGTTCTCACTGCCTCCTGGAACCCTTTCAAATGCCACAGACAATTTGGCCCTCTCTGCTTTCCTGCGGACTCCATCCTCAAAAGCACCTGTTTTCGCTTTCGGCAGCCTCCGGAGCAAAAAAGACAAACGTCCAGCTTTTGCTGCCACAGCAAAGGTGCCAGCGGGGAAAAGTAATGCTGGTTCTCACTGCCTCCTGGAACCCTTTCAAATGCCCCTGACAATTTGGCCCTCTCTGCTTTCCTGCGGACTCCATCCTCAAAAGCACCTGTTTTCGCTTTCGGCAACCTCCGGAGCAAAAAAGACAAACGTCCAGCTTTTGCTGCCACAGCAAAGGTGCCAGCAGGGAAAAGTAATGCTGGTTCTCACTGCCTCCTGGAACCCTTTCAAATGCCATAGACAATTTGGCCCTCTCTGCTTTCCTGCGGACTCCATCCTCAAAAGCACCTGTTTTCGCTTTCGGCAGCCTCCGAAGCAAAAAAGACAAACGTCCAGCTTTTGCTGCCACAGCAAAGGTGCCAGCGGGGAAAAGTAATGCTGGTTCTCACTGCCTCCTGGAACCTCCTCAAATGCCCCAAACAATTTGGCCCTCTCTGCTTTCCTGCGGACTCTATCCTCAAAAGCGCCTTTTTTCACTTTCGGCGCCCTCCGGTGGTAAAAAGACAAACGTCCAGCTTTTGCTGCCACAGCAAAGGTGCCAGCGGGGAAAAGTAATGCTGGTTCTCACTGCCTCCTGGAACTCTTTCAAATGCCACAGACAATTTGGCCCTCTCTGCTTTCCTGCGGACTCCATCCTCAAAAGCACCTGTTTTCGCTTTCGGCAGCCTCCGGAGCAAAAAAGACAAACGTCCAGCTTTTGCTGCCACAGCAAAGGTGCCAGCGGGGAAAAGTAATGCTGGTTCTCACTGCCTCCTGGAACCCTTTCAAATGCCACAGACAATTTGGCCCTCTCTGCTTTCCTGCGGACTCCATCCTCAAAAGCACCTGTTTTCGCTTTCGGCAGCCTCCGGAGCAAAAAAGACAAACGTCCAGCTTTTGCTGCCACAGCAAAGGTGCCAGCGGGGAAAAGTAATGCTGGTTCTCACTGCCTCCTGGAACCCTTTCAAATGCCACAGACAATTTGGCCCTCTCTGCTTTCCTGCGGACTCTATCCTCAAAAGCGCCTTTTTTCACTTTCGGCGCCCTCCGGTGGTAAAAAGACAAACGTCCAGCTTTTGCTGCCACAGCAAAGGTGCCAGCGGGGAAAAGTAATGCTGGTTCTCACTGCCTCCTGGAACCCTATCAAATGCCACAGACAATTTGGCCCTCTCTGCTTTCCTGCGGACTCCATCCTCAAAAGCACCTGTTTTCGCTTTCGGCAACCTCCGGAGCAAAAAAGACAAACGTCCAGCTTTTGCTGCCACAGCAAAGGTGCCAGCGGGGAAAAGTAATGCTGGTTCTCACTGCCTCCTGGAACTCTTTCAAATGCCACAGACAATTTAACCCTCTCTGCTTTCCTGCGGACTCCATCCTCAAAAGCACCTATTTTCGCTTTCGGCAGCCTCCGGAGCATAAAAGACAAACGTCCAGCTTTTGCTGCCACAGCAAAGGTGCCAGCGGGGAAAAGTAATGCTGGTTCTCACTGCCTCCTGGAACCCTTTCAAATGCCACAGACAATTTGGCCCTCTCTGCTTTCCTGTGGACTCCATCCTCAAAAGCACCTGTTTTCGCTTTCGGCAACCTCCGGAGCAAAAAAGACAAACGTCCAGCTTTTGCTGCCACAGCAAAGGTGCCAGCGGGGAAAAGTAATGCTGGTTCTCACTGCCTCCTGGAACCCTTTCAAATGCCACAGACAATTTGGCCCTCTCTGCTTTCCTGCGGACTCCATCCTCAAAAGCACCTGTTTTCGCTTTCGGCAGCCTCCGGAGCAAAAAAGACAAACGTCCAGCTTTTGCTGCCACAGCAAAGGTGCCAGCGGGGAAAAGTAATGCTGGTTCTCACTGCCTCCTGGAACCCTTTCAAATGCCCCAGACAATTTGGCCCTCTCTGCTTTCCTGCGGACTCCATCCTCAAAAGCACCTGTTTTCGCTTTCGCCAACCTCCGGAGCAAAAAAGACAAACGTCCAGCTTTTGCTGCCACAGCAAAGGTGCCAGCGGGGAAAAGTAATGCTGGTTCTCACTGCCTCCTGGAACCTCTTCAAATGCCCCAGACAATTTGGCCCTCTCTGCTTTCCTGCGGACTCTATCCTCAAAAGCGCCTTTTTTCACTTTCGGCGCCCTCCGGTGGTAAAAAGACAAACGTCCAGCTTTTGCTGCCACAGCAAAGGTGCCAGCGGGGAAAAGTAATGCTGGTTCTCACTGCCTCCTGGAACCCTTTCAAATGCCACAGACAATTTGGCCCTCTCTGCTTTCCTGCGGACTCCATCCTCAAAAGCACCTGTTTTCGCTTTCGGCAGCCTCCGGAGCAAAAAAGACAAACGTCCAGCTTTTGCTGCCACAGCAAAGGTGCCAGCGGGGAAAAGTAATGCTGGTTCTCACTGCCTCCTGGAACCCTTTCAAATGCCACAGACAATTTGGCCCTCTCTGCTTTCCTGCGGACTCCATCCTCAAAAGCACCTGTTTTCGCTTTCGGCAGCCTCCGGAGCAAAAAAGACAAACGTCCAGCTTTTGCTGCCACAGCAAAGGTGCCAGCGGGGAAAAGTAATGCTGGTTCTCACTGCCTCCTGGAACCTCTTCAAATGCCCCTGACAATTTGGCCCTCTCTGCTTTCCTGCAGACTCTATCCTCAAAAGCGCCTTTTTTCACTTTCGGCGACCTCCGGTGGTAAAAAGACAAACGTCCAGCTTTTGCTGCCACAGCAAAGGTGCCAGCGGGGAAAAGTAATGCTGGTTCTCACTGCCTCCTGGAACTCTTTCAAATGCCACAGACAATTTGGCCCTCTCTGCTTTCCTGCGGACTCCATCCTCAAAAGCACCTGTTTTCGCTTTCGGCAGCCTCCGGAGCAAAAAAGACAAACGTCCAGCTTTTGCTGCCACAGCAAAGGAGCCAGCGGGGAAAAGTAATGCTGGTTCTCACTGCCTCCTGGAACCCTTTCAAATGCCCCAGACAATTTGGCCCTCTCTGCTTTCCTGCGGACCCAATCCTCAAAAGCACCTGTTTTCGCTTTCGGCAACCTCCGGAGCAAAAAAGACAAACGTCCAGCTTTTGCTGCCACAGCAAAGGTGCCAGCGGGGAAAAGTAATGCTGGTTCTCACTGCCTCCTGGAACCCTTTCAAATGCCACAGACAATTTGGCCCTCTCTGCTTTCCTGCGGACTCCATCCTCAAAAGCACCTGTTTTCGCTTTCGGCAGCCTCCGGAGCAAAAAAGACAAACGTCCAGCTTTTGCTGCCACAGCAAAGGTGCAAGCGGGGAAAAGTAATGCTGGTTCTCACTGCCTCCTGGAACCCTTTCAAATGCCACAGACAATTTGGCCCTCTCTGCTTTCCTGCGGACTCCATCCTCAAAAGAACCTATTTTCGCTTTCGGCAGCCTCCGGAGCAAAAAAAGACAAACGTCCAGCTTTTGCTGCCACAGCAAAGGTGCCAGCGGGGAAAAGTAATGCTGGTTCTCACTGCCTCCTGGAACCCTTTCAAATGCCACAGACAATTTGGCCCTCTCTGCTTTCCTGCGGACTCCATCCTCAAAAGCACCTGTTTTCGCTTTCGGCAGCCTCCGGAGCAAAAAAGACAAACGTCCAGCTTTTGCTGCCACAGCATAGGTGCCAGCGGGGAAAAGTAATGCTGGTTCTCACTGCCTCCTGGAACTCCTTCAAATGCCCCAGACAATTTGGCCCTCTCTGCTTTCCTGCGGACTCCATCCTCAAAAGCACCTGTTTTCGCTTTCGGCAGCCTCCGGAGCAAAAAAGACAAACGTCCAGCTTTTGCTGCCACAGCAAAGGTGCCAGCGGGGAAAAGTAATGCTGGTTCTCACTGCCTCCTGGAACCTCTTCAAATGCCCCAGACAATTTGGCCCTCTCTGCTTTCCTGCGGACTCTATCCTCAAAAGCGCCTTTTTTCACTTTCGGCGCCCTCCGGTGGTAAAAAGACAAACGTCCAGCTTTTGCTGCCACAGCAAAGGTGCCAGCGGGGAAAAGTAATGCTGGTTCTCACTGCCTCCTGGAACTCTTTCAAATGCCACAGACAATTTGGCCCTCTCTGCTTTCCTGCGGACTCCATCCTCAAAAGCACCTGTTTTCGCTTTCGGCAGCCTCCGGAGCAAAAAAGACAAACGTCCAGCTTTTGCTGCCACAGCAAAGGTGCCAGCGGGGAAAAGTAATGCTGGTTCTCACTGCCTCCTGGAACCTCTTCAAATGCCACAGACAATTTGGCCCTCTCTGCTTTCCTGCGGACTCCATCCTCAAAAGCACCTGTTTTCGCTTTCGGCAGCCTCCGGAGCAAAAAAGACAAACGTCCAGCTTTTGCTGCCACAGCAAAGGTGCCAGCGGGGAAAAGTAATGCTGGTTCTCACTGCCTCCTGGAGCCCTTTCAAATGCCACAGACAATTTGGCCCTCTCTGCTTTCCTGCGGACTCCATCCTCAAAAGCACCTGTTTTCGCTTTCGGCAGCCTCCGGAGCAAAAAAGACAAACGTCCAGCTTTTGCTGCCACAGCAAAGGTGCCAGCGGGGAAAAGTAATGCTGGTTCTCACTGCCTCCTGGAACTCCTTCAAATGCCACAGACAATTTGGCCCTCTCTGCTTTCCTGCGGACTCCATCCTCAAAAGAACCTATTTTCGCTTTCGGCAGCCTCCGGAGCAAAAAAAGACAAACGTCCAGCTTTTGCTGCCACAGCAAAGGTGCCAGCGGGGAAAAGTAATGCTGGTTCTCACTGCCTCCTGGAACCCTTTCAAATGCCACAGACAATTTGGCCCTCTCTGCTTTCCTGCGGACTCCATCCTCAAAAGCACCTGTTTTCGCTTTCGGCAGCCTCCGAAGCAAAAAAGACAAACGTCCAGCTTTTGCTGCCACAGCAAAGGTGCCAGCGGGGAAAAGTAATGCTGGTTCTCACTGCCTCCTGGAACCTCTTCAAATGCCCCAGACAATTTGGCCCTCTCTGCTTTCCTGCGGACTCCATCCTCAAAAGCACCTGTTTTCGCTTTCGGCGCCCTCCGGTGGTAAAAAGACAAACGTCCAGCTTTTGCTGCCACAGCAAAGGTGCCAGCGGGGAAAAGTAATGCTGGTTCTCACTGCCTCCTGGAACTCTTTCAAATGCCACAGACAATTTGGCCCTCTCTGCTTTCCTGCGGACTCCATCCTCAAAAGCACCTGTTTTCGCTTTCGGCAGCCTCCGGAGCAAAAAAGACAAACGTCCAGCTTTTGCTGCCACAGCAAAGGTGCCAGCGGGGAAAAGTAATGCTGGTTCTCACTGCCTCCTGGAACCTCTTCAAATGCCACAGACAATTTGGCCCTCTCTGCTTTCCTGCGGACTCCATCCTCAAAAGCGCCTTTTTTCACTTTCGGCGACCTCCGGTGGTAAAAAGACAAACGTCCAGCTTTTGCTGCCACAGCAAAGGTGCCAGCGGGGAAAAGTAATGCTGGTTCTCACTGCCTCCTGGAACTCTTTCAAATGCCACAGACAATTTGGCCCTCTCTGCTTTCCTGCGGACTCCATCCTCAAAAGCACCTGTTTTCGCTTTCGGCAGCCTCCGGAGCAAAAAAGACAAACGTCCAGCTTTTGCTGCCACAGCAAAGGAGCCAGCGGGGAAAAGTAATGCTGGTTCTCACTGCCTCCTGGAACCCTTTCAAATGCCCCAGACAATTTGGCCCTCTCTGCTTTCCTGCGGACCCAATCCTCAAAAGCACCTGTTTTCGCTTTCGGCAACCTCCGGAGCAAAAAAGACAAACGTCCAGCTTTTGCTGCCACAGCAAAGGTGCCAGCGGGGAAAAGTAATGCTGGTTCTCACTGCCTCCTGGAACCCTTTCAAATGCCACAGACAATTTGGCCCTCTCTGCTTTCCTGCGGACTCCATCCTCAAAAGCACCTGTTTTCGCTTTCGGCAGCCTCCGGAGCAAAAAAGACAAACGTCCAGCTTTTGCTGCCACAGCAAAGGTGCCAGCGGGGAAAAGTAATGCTGGTTCTCACTGCCTCCTGGAACCCTTTCAAATGCCACAGACAATTTGGCCCTCTCTGCTTTCCTGCGGACTCCATCCTCAAAAGAACCTATTTTCGCTTTCGGCAGCCTCCGGAGCAAAAAAAGACAAACGTCCAGGTTTTGCTGCCACAGCAAAGGTGCCAGCGGGGAAAAGTGATGCTGGTTCTCACTGCCTCCTGGAACCCTTTCAAATGCCACAGACAATTTGGCCCTCTCTGCTTTCCTGCGGACTCCATCCTCAAAAGCACCTGTTTTCGCTTTCGGCAGCCTCCGGAGCAAAAAAGACAAACGTCCAGCTTTTGCTGCCACAGCAAAGGTGCCAGCGGGGAAAAGTAATGCTGGTTCTCACTGCCTCCTGGAACTCCTTCAAATGCCACAGACAATTTGGCCCTCTCTGCTTTCCTGCGGACTCCATCCTCAAAAGCACCTGTTTTCGCTTTCGGCAGCCTCCGGAGCAAAAAAGACGAACGTCCAGCTTTTGCTGCCACAGCAAAGGTGCCAGCGGGGAAAAGTAATGCTGGTTCTCACTGCCTCCTGGAACCCTTTCAAATGCCCCAGACAATTTGGCCCTCTCTGCTTTCCTGCGGACTCCATCCTCAAAAGCACCTGTTTTCGCTTTCGGCAGCCTCCGGAGCAAAAAAGACAAACGTCCAGCTTTTGCTGCCACAACAAAGGTGCCAGCGGGGAAAAGTAATGCTGGTTCTCACTGCCTCCTGGAACCCTTTCAAATGCCCCAGACAATTTGGCCCTCTCTGCTTTCCTGCGGACTCCATCCTCAAAAGCACCTGTTTTCGCTTTCGGCAGCCTCCGGAGCAAAAAAGACAAACGTCCAGCTTTTGCTGCCACAGCAAAGGTGCCAGCGGGGAAAAGTAATGCTGGTTCTCACTGCCTCCTGGAACCTCTTCAAATGCCACAGACAATTTGGCCCTCTCTGCTTTCCTGCGGACTCCATCCTCAAAAGCGCCTTTTTTCACTTTCGGCGACCTCCGGTGGTAAAAAGACAAACGTCCAGCTTTTGCTGCCACAGCAAAGGTGCCAGCGGGGAAAAGTAATGCTGGTTCTCACTGCCTCCTGGAACTCTTTCAAATGCCACAGACAATTTGGCCCTCTCTGCTTTCCTGCGGACTCCATCCTCAAAAGCACCTGTTTTCGCTTTCGGCAGCCTCCGGAGCAAAAAAGACAAACGTCCAGCTTTTGCTGCCACAGCAAAGGAGCCAGCGGGGAAAAGTAATGCTGGTTCTCACTGCCTCCTGGAACCCTTTCAAATGCCCCAGACAATTTGGCCCTCTCTGCTTTCCTGCGGACCCAATCCTCAAAAGCACCTGTTTTCGCTTTCGGCAACCTCCGGAGCAAAAAAGACAAACGTCCAGCTTTTGCTGCCACAGCAAAGGTGCCAGCGGGGAAAAGTAATGCTGGTTCTCACTGCCTCCTGGAACCCTTTCAAATGCCACAGACAATTTGGCCCTCTCTGCTTTCCTGCGGACTCCATCCTCAAAAGCACCTGTTTTCGCTTTCGGCAGCCTCCGGAGCAAAAAAGACAAACGTCCAGCTTTTGCTGCCACAGCAAAGGTGCCAGCGGGGAAAAGTAATGCTGGTTCTCACTGCCTCCTGGAACCCTTTCAAATGCCACAGACAATTTGGCCCTCTCTGCTTTCCTGCGGACTCCATCCTCAAAAGCACCTGTTTTCGCTTTCGGCAGCCTCCGGAGCAAAAAAGACAAACGTCCAGCTTTTGCTGCCACAACAAAGGTGCCAGCGGGGAAAAGTAATGCTGGTTCTCACTGCCTCCTGGAACCCTTTCAAATGCCACAGACAATTTGGCCCTCTCTGCTTTCCTGCGGACTCCATCCTCAAAAGCACCTGTTTTCGCTTTCGGCAGCCTCCGGAGCAAAAAAGACAAACGTCCAGCTTTTGCTGCCACAGCAAAGGTGCCAGCGGGGAAAAGTAATGCTGGTTCTCACTGCCTCCTGGAACCTCTTCAAATGCCACAGACAATTTGGCCCTCTCTGCTTTCCTGCGGACTCCATCCTCAAAAGCGCCTTTTTTCACTTTCGGCGACCTCCGGTGGTAAAAAGACAAACGTCCAGCTTTTGCTGCCACAGCAAAGGTGCCAGCGGGGAAAAGTAATGCTGGTTCTCACTGCCTCCTGGAACTCTTTCAAATGCCACAGACAATTTGGCCCTCTCTGCTTTCCTGCGGACTCCATCCTCAAAAGCACCTGTTTTCGCTTTCGGCAGCCTCCGGAGCAAAAAAGACAAACGTCCAGCTTTTGCTGCCACAGCAAAGGAGCCAGCGGGGAAAAGTAATGCTGGTTCTCACTGCCTCCTGGAACCCTTTCAAATGCCCCAGACAATTTGGCCCTCTCTGCTTTCCTGCGGACCCAATCCTCAAAAGCACCTGTTTTCGCTTTCGGCAACCTCCGGAGCAAAAAAGACAAACGTCCAGCTTTTGCTGCCACAGCAAAGGTGCCAGCGGGGAAAAGTAATGCTGGTTCTCACTGCCTCCTGGAACCCTTTCAAATGCCACAGACAATTTGGCCCTCTCTGCTTTCCTGCGGACTCCATCCTCAAAAGCACCTGTTTTCGCTTTCGGCAGCCTCCGGAGCAAAAAAGACAAACGTCCAGCTTTTGCTGCCACAGCAAAGGTGCCAGCGGGGAAAAGTAATGCTGGTTCTCACTGCCTCCTGGAACCCTTTCAAATGCCACAGACAATTTGGCCCTCTCTGCTTTCCTGCGGACTCCATCCTCAAAAGAACCTATTTTCGCTTTCGGCAGCCTCCGGAGCAAAAAAAGACAAACGTCCAGGTTTTGCTGCCACAGCAAAGGTGCCAGCGGGGAAAAGTGATGCTGGTCCTCACTGCCTCCTGGAACCCTTTCAAATGCCACAGACAATTTGGCCCTCTCTGCTTTCCTGCGGACTCCATCCTCAAAAGCACCTGTTTTCGCTTTCGGCAGCCTCCGGAGCAAAAAAGACAAACGTCCAGCTTTTGCTGCCACAGCAAAGGTGCCAGCGGGGAAAAGTAATGCTGGTTCTCACTGCCTCCTGGAACTCCTTCAAATGCCCCAGACAATTTGGCCCTCTCTGCTTTCCTGCGGACTCCATCCTCAAAAGCACCTGTTTTCGCTTTCGGCAGCCTCCGGAGCAAAAAAGACGAACGTCCAGCTTTTGCTGCCACAGCAAAGGTGCCAGCGGGGAAAAGTAATGCTGGTTCTCACTGCCTCCTGGAACCCTTTCAAATGCCCCAGACAATTTGGCCCTCTCTGCTTTCCTGCGGACTCCATCCTCAAAAGCACCTGTTTTCGCTTTCGGCAGCCTCCGGAGCAAAAAAGACAAACGTCCAGCTTTTGCTGCCACAACAAAGGTGCCAGCGGGGAAAAGTAATGCTGGTTCTCACTGCCTCCTGGAACCTCTTCAAATGCCACAGACAATTTGGCCCTCTCTGCTTTCCTGCGGACTCCATCCTCAAAAGCGCCTTTTTTCACTTTCGGCGACCTCCGGTGGTAAAAAGACAAACGTCCAGCTTTTGCTGCCACAGCAAAGGTGCCAGCGGGGAAAAGTAATGCTGGTTCTCACTGCCTCCTGGAACTCTTTCAAATGCCACAGACAATTTGGCCCTCTCTGCTTTCCTGCGGACTCCATCCTCAAAAGCACCTGTTTTCGCTTTCGGCAGCCTCCGGAGCAAAAAAGACAAACGTCCAGCTTTTGCTGCCACAGCAAAGGAGCCAGCGGGGAAAAGTAATGCTGGTTCTCACTGCCTCCTGGAACCCTTTCAAATGCCCCAGACATTTGGCCCTCTCTGCTTTCCTGCGGACCCAATCCTCAAAAGCACCTGTTTTCGCTTTCGGCAACCTCCGGAGCAAAAAAGACAAACGTCCAGCTTTTGCTGCCACAGCAAAGGTGCCAGCGGGGAAAAGTAATGCTGGTTCTCACTGCCTCCTGGAACCCTTTCAAATGCCACAGACAATTTGGCCCTCTCTGCTTTCCTGCGGACTCCATCCTCAAAAGCACCTGTTTTCGCTTTCGGCAGCCTCCGGAGCAAAAAAGACAAACGTCCAGCTTTTGCTGCCACAGCAAAGGTGCCAGCGGGGAAAAGTAATGCTGGTTCTCACTGCCTCCTGGAACCCTTTCAAATGCCACAGACAATTTGGCCCTCTCTGCTTTCCTGCGGACTCCATCCTCAAAAGAACCTATTTTCGCTTTCGGCAGCCTCCGGAGCAAAAAAAGACAAACGTCCAGGTTTTGCTGCCACAGCAAAGGTGCCAGCGGGGAAAAGTGATGCTGGTTCTCACTGCCTCCTGGAACCCTTTCAAATGCCACAGACAATTTGGCCCTCTCTGCTTTCCTGCGGACTCCATCCTCAAAAGCACCTGTTTTCGCTTTCGGCAGCCTCCGGAGCAAAAAAGACAAACGTCCAGCTTTTGCTGCCACAGCAAAGGTGCCAGCGGGGAAAAGTAATGCTGGTTCTCACTGCCTCCTGGAACTCCTTCAAATGCCACAGACAATTTGGCCCTCTCTGCTTTCCTGCGGACTCCATCCTCAAAAGCACCTGTTTTCGCTTTCGGCAGCCTCCGGAGCAAAAAAGACGAACGTCCAGCTTTTGCTGCCACAGCAAAGGTGCCAGCGGGGAAAAGTAATGCTGGTTCTCACTGCCTCCTGGAACCCTTTCAAATGCCCCAGACAATTTGGCCCTCTCTGCTTTCCTGCGGACTCCATCCTCAAAAGCACCTGTTTTCGCTTTCGGCAGCCTCCGGAGCAAAAAAGACAAACGTCCAGCTTTTGCTGCCACAACAAAGGTGCCAGCGGGGAAAAGTAATGCTGGTTCTCACTGCCTCCTGGAACCCTTTCAAATGCCCCAGACAATTTGGCCCTCTCTGCTTTCCTGCGGACTCCATCCTCAAAAGCACCTGTTTTCGCTTTCGGCAGCCTCCGGAGCAAAAAAGACAAACGTCCAGCTTTTGCTGCCACAGCAAAGGTGCCAGCGGGGAAAAGTAATGCTGGTTCTCACTGCCTCCTGGAACCTCTTCAAATGCCACAGACAATTTGGCCCTCTCTGCTTTCCTGCGGACTCCCATCCTCAAAAGCGCCTTTTTTCACTTTCGGCGACCTCCGGTGGTAAAAAGACAAACGTCCAGCTTTTGCTGCCACAGCAAAGGTGCCAGCGGGGAAAAGTAATGCTGGTTCTCACTGCCTCCTGGAACCCTTTCAAATGCCCCAGACAATTTGGCCCTCTCTGCTTTCCTGCGGACTCCATCCTCAAAAGCACCTGTTTTCGCTTTCGGCAGCCTCCGGAGCAAAAAAGACAAACGTCCAGCTTTTGCTGCCACAACAAAGGTGCCAGCGGGGAAAAGTAATGCTGGTTCTCACTGCCTCCTGGAACCTCTTCAAATGCCACAGACAATTTGGCCCTCTCTGCTTTCCTGCGGACTCCATCCTCAAAAGCGCCTTTTTTCACTTTCGGCGACCTCCGGTGGTAAAAAGACAAACGTCCAGCTTTTGCTGCCACAGCAAAGGTGCCAGCGGGGAAAAGTAATGCTGGTTCTCACTGCCTCCTGGAACTCTTTCAAATGCCACAGACAATTTGGCCCTCTCTGCTTTCCTGCGGACTCCATCCTCAAAAGCACCTGTTTTCGCTTTCGGCAGCCTCCGGAGCAAAAAAGACAAACGTCCAGCTTTTGCTGCCACAGCAAAGGAGCCAGCGGGGAAAAGTAATGCTGGTTCTACTGCCTCCTGGAACCCTTTCAAATGCCCCAGACAATTTGGCCCTCCTCTGCTTTCCTGCGGACCCAATCCTCAAAAGCACCTGTTTTCGCTTTCGGCAACCTCCGGAGCAAAAAAGACAAACGTCCAGCTTTTGCTGCCACAGCAAAGGTGCCAGCGGGGAAAAGTAATGCTGGTTCTCACTGCCTCCTGGAACCCTTTCAAATGCCACAGACAATTTGGCCCTCTCTGCTTTCCTGCGGACTCCATCCTCAAAAGCACCTGTTTTCGCTTTCGGCAGCCTCAGGAGCAAAAAAGACAAATGTCCAGCTTTTGCTGCCACAGCAAAGGTGCCAGCGGGGAAAAGTAATGCTGGTTCTCACTGCCTCCTGGAACCCTTTCAAATGCCCCAGACAATTTGGCCCTCTCTGCTTTCCTGCGGACTCCATCCTCAAAAGAACCTATTTTCGCTTTCGGCATCCTCCAGAGCAAAAAAGACAAACGTCCAGCTTTTGCTGCCACAGCAAAGGTGCCAGCGGGGAAAAGTAATGCTGGTTCTCACTACCTCCTAGAACTCTTTCAAATGCCCTAGACAATTTGGGCCCTCTCTGCTTTCCTGCGGACTCCATCCTCAAAAGCACCTGTTTTCGCTTTCGGCAACCTCCGGAGCAAAAAAGACAAACGTCCAGCTTTTGCTGCCACAGCAAAGGTGCCAGCCGGGAAAAGTAATGCTGGTTCTCACTGCGTCCTGGAACCCTTTCAAATGCCCCCAGACTATTTGGCCCTCTCTGCTTTCCTGCGGACTCCATCATCAAAAGCACCTGTTTTCGTTTTCGGCAGCCTCCGGAGCAAAAAAGACAAACGTCCAGGTTTTGCTGCCACAGCAAAGGTGCCAGCGGGCAAAAGTAATGCTGGTCCTCATTGCCTCCTGGAACCTCTTCAAATGCCACAGACAATTTGGCCCTCTCTGCTTTCCTGCGGACTCCATCCTCAAAAGCACCTGTTTTCGCTTTCGGCAACCTCAGGTCCAAAAAAGACAAACGTCCAGCTTTTGCTGCCACAGCAAAGGTGCCAGCGGGGAAAAGTGATGCTGGTTCTCACTGCCTCCTGGAACTCTTTCAAATGCCCCAGACAATTTGGCCCTCTCTGCTTTCCTGCGGACTGCATCCTCAAAAGCACCCGTTTTCGCTTTCGGCAGCCTCCGGAGCAAAAAAGAC